>NC_053024.1:536773625-536977541 GCF_003073215.2 Triticum urartu
CAAGGCAAAATGATATGATGAGGAAAATCGACGTAAGCTTAGCTCATTGTCAAATAATTGTGCTACGGGAAGAAGGACCGGGTAGCACAGTTAAAATTTAACATGGTAATGATATAGCCGATCAGGCTAGGAGTGACTTGAAGGATTATTAAACTCATAAGCAACGGAGATTAACTTATTGAGTCGGAGTGCGGAATTGATTCACTTGTCGGTGTCCTTGAGGGGTTCTAACAACTCAGAACCCGTTGGAAAAATGGAATCGACGAGAATAATAGTTGATGAAGAACTCATAAGAAGTTATGTAGTTCCGTGTTATTCTCGAGACACCAGAGGGCAATACTCGAAGGTAGATCAGAATAAGGATTGGACAGGTATAATGAACTGCAGAAGACAAGTACTTTAACTTGTCCAAGAAATGGATCAAAGGAAGCAATTTTGGTCGAAACCACATCCAAGGATACAAGATGATCTTGTAACAAGGGGATAATTATTTTAAGAGAAGCTTCCATGATCAGGTATACATCGTGTCCATGGGCATGAACACAGGGTTCAAGGTCGACTCCCACTTGTTCAACGCATAACCTTTCATTCACCTCTTGTATTTTGAAAATGACATTAGTTGTTGAAAGTTTTACCTGGTGCAATACCAGATAAGTATGACCCGTGAAATCTTCCGGGTTTGCACAGATTAGGGAAGGCATTAGTTCAAACCATCGGGTATCTTAGGAACATATATCACAAACTTCAGGAGTAAATAACACAAGCTCAAAAGTAGAGCATGGATGACAAGGCAGAGGATACAGTTTACCAAAGGCATTATATACCTGTGGAAAGGCTCACAAGGTTATTGAACATTAAGGACGATGTCGGATGAAATCAAACAATGGATCTGACGATCCACAATGGAGCTGATGTGAGTATCGGTACTCTACCAGAAGAAGAAAGAATGCAAAGGCATTGGATTATGGAAACAACTGACTAATCCAGAGCTCAAGTGCAAAGGAAGTATGATTTTCAAATCAAGGGATCAGAAGCAATGTTCTGATTAGAGATGGATAAGTTGAATAGCCTTAGGGGTACAATCGACGGCAATTGGATTTGTTGAGAACCAGCTCATGTTCAAAATGACATCTGAGCCGGAAAGATAATTTAAAAGGATCATCTGATGATTGCGTGCATTCACACTCATGTTGAATCAAAGGGATCAAAATGACGGTGCCTAAGGATACTAACGAATATTGCCAGACATATGGAAAGCATCCATCATGCAAGCAGACAAGTATTGCAGAGCAATAAGCTACTAAGGATTTTTGGAGGATCGAATAGTATTTCGATGACCATTGTGAAACACATGAACAACTAGGGATGAGCAGATACTTGATAAGGGCGAGATATTATCCGTAGGGGTATTCAGGTGGCGAGGAACTGCAAGTCAGTAGGCACAAAATATTCTCGGAACAATACAGAGAATTTTCGATGTATCTTGTAATAACAAGATCAATGGGATTTGAAAGGGCAAGTGGATGTAGTTATCCATAATGATATAACAGTGGTAGGGAATTTTCAAAGGCGATGGGCACAAAGTCTCGAAAGAGTAGCAGAGAGTAACTACGAAATCTTCTGGTGCAGCAGGCGATCATCTGGCCTGAAAGGGGCTCTTCGGGAGGAAGTATTTTCGAGAACCTAAAGTTAGATTTTAGCAAAATCATTTAACCCGAATAGAAGAGAGATCAGAGTCCCAGAGTATAGACGAGGAATAAAAGATCCTAATACCACCCAATGGCGACGTGGGCCCATGGGCCGCACAGCCATGTTAGTAAAACATTTTTCATCGACTAGACTCAACTTCGTCCAAGGAGTGTGGAAGGGGGATTCCTACAGGCAGTCGGCTCTGATACCAACTTGTGACGCCCCTGATTTGACTGTACACTAATCATGCACGCAAATGTGTACGATCAAGATCAAGGACTCACGGGAAGATATCACAACACAACTCTACAAATAAAATAAGTCATACAAGCATCATATTACAAGCCAGGGGCCTCGAGGGCTCGAATACAAGAGCTCGATCATAGACGAGTCAGCGGAAGCAACAATATCTGAGTACAGACATAAGTTAAACAAGTTTGCCTTAAGAAGGCCAGCACAAACTGGGATACAGATCGAAAGAGGCGTAGGCCTCCTGCCTGGGATCCTCCTAACTACTCCTGGTCGTCGTCAGCGGGCAGCACGTAGTAGTAGGCACCTCCGGTGTAGTAGGAGTCGTCGTTGATGGTGGCGTCTGGCTCCTGGGCTCCAGCATCTGGTTGCGACAACCATGTAGAAAGGATAGAGGGAAGAGAAGGAGAAATGCAACCGTGAGTACTCATCCAAAGTACTCGCAAGCAAGGAGCTACACTACATATGTATGCATTGGTATCAACTAGAATAAGGCTATTATATGTGGACTGAACTGCAGAAAGCCGGGATAAGAGGGGATAGCTAGTCCTTTCGAATACTACGCTTCTGGCAGCCTCGTCTTGCAGCATGTAGAAGAGAGTAGACTGAAGACCTCCAAGTAGCATCGTATAGCATAATCCTAACCGATGATCCTCCCCTCGTCGCCCTGTGAGAGAGCGATCACCGGTTGTATCTGGCACTTGGAAGGGTGTGTTTTATTAAGTATCCGGTTCTAGTTGTCATAAGGTCAAGGTACAACTCCAAGTTGTCCTGTTACCGAAGATCACGGCTATTCGAATAGATTAACTTCCCTGCAGGGGTGCACCACATAACCCAACACGCTCGATCCCATTTGGCCGGACACACTTTCCTGGGTCATGCCCGGCCTCGGAAGATCAACACGTCGCAGCCCTACCTAGGCACAACAGAGAGGTCAGCACGCCGGTCTAAATCCTATGGCGCAGGGGTCTGGGCCCATCGCCCATTGCACACCTGCACGTTGCGTACGCGGCCGGAAGCAGAACTAGCCCCCTTAATACAAGAGCAGGCTTACGGTCCAATCCGGCGCGCGCCACTCAGTCGCTGACGTCACGAAGGCTTCGGCTGATACCATGACGTCGAGTGCCCATAACTGTCCCCGCGTAGATGGTTAGTGCGTATAGGCCAATAGCCAGACTCAGATCAAATACCAAGATCTCGTTAAACGTGTTAAGTATCCGCGAACACCGACCAGGGCCAGGCCCACCTCTCTCCTAGGTGGTCTCAACCTGCCCTGTCGCTCCGCCTCAAAGTAACAATCGGGGGCCGTCGGGAACCCAGGCCCACCTCTACCGGGATGGAGCCACCTGCCCCTTCAGCCCCCATCTCCGAACAGCATCACAAGTAATGTAACAGTATAAAGTGTATAGTATATGCCCATGATCACTTCCCGAAGTGATCACGGCCCAGTAGTATAGCATGGCAGACGGACAAGAGTGTAGGGCCACTGATGGAACACTAGCATCCTATACTAAGCATTAGGATAGCAGGTAAAGGCAACAACAGTAGTAGCAAGGACAAGCTATGCATCAGAATAGGATTAACGGAAAGCAGTAACATGCTACACTACTCTATTGCAAGCAGTATAGAGAAGAGTAGGCGATATCTGGTGATCAAGGTGGGGGCTTGCCTGGTTGCTCTGGCAAGAGAGAGGGGTCATCAACTCCGTAGTCGAATTGGGGGTCGCCGGCAGTCTCGGGGTCTATCGGAAAGAAGTAACGGAGGGGGAACACAATAAATAACATAGCAATCAAAGCATCACAAAGCGTAACATGGCAATACGCGGTGCTAGGTGTGCCCTAACGCGGCAGTAGGTGGTACCGGCGAAAGGGGAAACATCCGGGAAAGTATCCCCGGTGTTTCGCATTTCCGGACAAAGGAGCCGGAGGGGGAAAGTTGTGAGTTCGATAAGTTAGGGTGGTGTGGCAGACGAACGGGTTGCGTATCCGGAACCGTCTCGTCGTTCTGAGCAACTTTCATGTAGAAAGTATTTTCATCTGAGCTACGGTTTATTTTATATAAATTTTAGAGATTTAAATCATTTTTAGAATTTATTTAATTACTTTAATGCAACATTATCCAGAACAGGGTTTGCTGACGTCATCATGACGTCAGCATGACATCAGCAGTCAACAGAGGTTGACTGGGTCGCTGACGTGTGGGTCCCGCATGTCATTGACTGTTTAATTAACAGGTAGGTTAGTTAGTTAACTAGGTTAATTAAACATAATTAATTAAGTTAATTAATGTAATTAATAAATTAATTAATTAATATTTTTATTTCTTATAATCATTTCATTTTTTTAAACAACATTTTTTTTGTTCTCAGGGCGTGGGCCCCGGCTGTCATTGGGCCAGGGGGGGCAAACGGGCATACGGGCAGGCGGGTGCGGGCAAAGCCACAACCCTGCCCGATAACAAGGGGTGGGCGGAACGGGCTCGTGGGCGCCGGCACGGCGCTGGCGCCGGAGGTGGCCGGTGCGGCGCAAGGTCCCCGGAGCAGGCGCGATGAAGCCAGAGCGGGGGGGCTGCGAGACGACGCCGGAGCGCGACTTGGATCGAACTCACGGCGGCGGGAGTGAGCAGAGGCGGCAGTAGAGCGGGCGCGGACGAGGCGAGCGAGGCCAGGCACAGGTGGTCGAGGCGAGGCCACGCGCGGGAGTGCGCGAGCGCGGCGCTGGGTGCGCGTGGGGAGGGGGCCGCAGATGCGGTGACCGCGGCCGCGAGCGGGGCACGTGCGCGGTGAGCGGGGGGGTCGACGACGAGAGAGAGGGAGCGAGGAGGGGAGGCGGCGGCTCACAGGGGTGCTATAGGGGTTCGGGCAGCGGGGGAACGAGGAGGTGGACGGGGACGACCGCGTCGTAGACGGGGAGGCAGTCCGGTGGGGAGATGACGACGGGCGGCGTCGGGCTTGGCGATGCGTCAGCGGGGGAGGTTCTGGCGCAGGAATGGCGACGGGGGTGGGTGCAGGGGAGGGAGAGGCGAGCTCAGGGGAGGAGCAGGGCGTGGCCGGCGGGAGGAGTTGCGGGGTCGAGCGGGATTAGGGGCGACGGGGTCAAGCGCCCAATCCGATCGGATCGAGGGGGGAGAGCGTAGTGGGGGGCGAGTGGGGAAGTGGGTGGCTCGCTAGGGTTTCTGGCGCACCGGGGGGGAGTAGTAGTGGGCGCGGTTGGGCCGGCCTGGTGGCCCTGTAGCCTGCTGGGCCGAGGCCCAGCTGGGGGGGGGCTTTGCTTTGCTTTGTTATATTTCTTTTCCTTTTATTTATCCCTTTTCTGTTTTTTAATGTTTAGCACCTAATTGATTATTATAAAATATGGGAGCTAGCTCATAAATTGCAGTGCATTAGATCCTAGCACTAAAAACTTGTCTGGGTGAAATACCATTTCGCATTAGATTTAGATTAATTAAAAGGTTACTAAATAATGTATTCAGCCACTGTTTGAGGTTGTTTAAATGACTTATCAAATTTCGATAATGTTGTTTACAATATTATCCTAGCCTTTGATTTATCTACTATATATTGAACATTTTAGTTTTAATATTGGAAAACTTTTGTTGTTTGCCTATATTTTAAATTTGAATTTGAATCGTTTTGAACTACGTGAGTTTATAAACAATAATCGAGGTGACGTGGAATCATTACCAGAGGGTTACTGTAGCTTGATTACCCGGGCGTCACAGCTCCCAGGCACCTTGCACAATTGCAGCGAAATCTTTTTCTTTTAACCACCTAGACTCAAATCTCAATAGTTTATTACCATCTCTCTCCTGTGCCATCTCCTCCCCAATTGACATAAGAATCGACCTATGGTCAGACTTGTAATAGTTCAGGTGCTGCACCACTGAATTTGCAAATAAATTGTTCCATGCATCGTTGGCCAAAGCCCGGTCAAGCCTTTCCCGTATATTCCCACGATGCCACGTAAACTTGTCCCCTAAGAATCCACAGTCATTAAGTTGGCATTCATCTAGAGTGTCCTGGAAAGCTTTCATGTAATTCTCCGGCCTCGCTCTACCTCCTTCCTTCTCAAAAGAATAGAGAATATCATTCAGGTCTCCCATAACAAGCCATGGCAAATTCGTCATTGCTCTAAGGTCACGAAGACGTTGCCAGGTAAGGTGCTTATTCTCCCATCATGGCTCTCCATAGATACCAGTAAACCTCCATGTGTTATCCGGAGCATCTCCAACAAAAACATCAATGTAATTATCCGTTTTGAAATTTGATGAGATCTTTACTTCATTTTCCATAGCAGTAATAAACCTCCACTTCTCCCGTCACTACGAACCACCTCCTTCCTATCCATCTTCAATCTTCTACGGAGGCATTCTGCCGGGAACTCATCCAAGTGGGTCTCTGACAGAAACAAAACATCAGGGCTTCTGCTTGAACAAACATCAATTAGATCCCTTACTACCGCAGCTTGTTGCAGGCCACGACAATTCTAGCTAAGAATTTTCATGTCGACCAGTCAGTATCCAAGGAGAAGGACGTGAAACCGATGAACAACGACGAGAGAAAACTCACGGTCGGTGTAGCCGCTGGAGGACAGCCGATCCCTGCTGAATCAACGGTGATTGACAGAAAGACTCACGGACAGCGGAGCTGCTGGAGGACATCAAACCCTAGCTTCTGCTAGGGGACAGAAAGCTGAAGAGGAAGCACCTCGTTAGAACATCAACAGCCTCACACGGAGGACACAAGGCCAGCAGCCGCCGCCGATGGCGGCGACGCACCAACCCTAGATTGCCAGGAAACTCGCCTTTGTACCTGGTATAGCGGGGAACCATATTTAGTTTTGAAAAAACCTCAAAAAATACAGTATGTTGAAGAGATGGCTTTTTATAGACATGTAAAATTTCTTTTTTTTGCAGGAAGACATGTAAAATTTCTTCTTTTTTTGCACGGACATGTAAAATTTCAAGTTCAAACATAAATTCATTTCCGGCATATGAAAACACAAATTCGAGAATAATTGGTGTTGATAGAACATCACCCTTTTTACATGTTGTACATTTCTGGTATATGAAAAAACAAATTCAAGAATAATTGGTGTTGATAGAACATCACCCTTTTAACATGTTATATACTATTTTCGTGATAATTTTTAAAACTTTCAAACATGATTTTCATGAGTTTTTTATTGTAACTTGCATTACACCGGATATTCTTTTGAAGGAAAGTGTTAGACATGAAAATCATGTGTGAGTTCTATTTTTAAAGGAAATAAATGAATTCTTCGAGCAACCATAAAAAAGAAGTTAAGCCAACAAGCACACAAAAGCATATGCATGTTCTCACGCATAGTTTTCTATTTAGCATTTTCGTATTCATTTGTGGACTCTTTTATCTCATTGTTTTATGCTTTTGGTGAAGTGGACACGGTGTGAGATCCATCAAAAGTTATGCGTGGTTGGAGAAATAACCACAAGTGTTGAAGACCAAAATGTATCTCAAAGTTCATACCCTTGGGAGGCTAATCTCAAGACAAGGAATGCCTCAACTGGTGCTTTGAGCGCCTATGCCATCAAAAGCTCGAACACCCTTCACTAGTGATAGTTCTTGGGGCAAACCCCAAAACCCTCATAAATGTTCCCACGAACAAATCCATTACTTGGAAGCTCCCGGACAACATCAATCTTCTTGGGTTTCGCACGAATCCAAGAATAATAGATCACACAAAGCACTTTGGTGGATTCAAGATTGGTTGGGTGCAAACACATACCTATATTTCTCTTTATTTTCCTATATAGAATTTCAATTTCTCTATTTAGAGGGGGTGAAAGCTTGGAAGTCCTCAACAGTGATGGGGCTTGAGATCTAGTCGACGCCCAACTTTTGATGAAAAATGGGGGTATTTCTATGGCCCCACAAAAATCTACCTGTTATACAAAGTTTCTATGGAACCTGGAAAGTACGAAACTTCTGAGCCAGAGCCTTCAAGTTTTATCCAAGGACTACTTCGGGTCTAGAGCCTCAATATCAAATAGGCTCCACCTCTGATGGAGTGGAAAGTCGTTAGTACCCTCAGTAGGGTGGTGAACGTGGTTGGAAGTACAAGAGCGGAGCCCGCACACACAGTTTACCTAGGCCCGGCCCAATGGTGATGAGTAATACCCTACATCTTGCTTCGTGTTGTTATTCCTAATGGATATATCCATGAGGCATTCCTCTGGGGTGTACAAATTACTACCGAGAGTCTAGTATATGGGAGTAGATAGATCCGAGAGCACCGTAGCCCTCGCCTTCTATACATGGCGAGGGCTAGGGTTTTACAGAGGATATGTCTCATCTTGGATGCCGCCATGATGACTTGGGAGCCAAGATGGTCCTTAGGGTGCTGGCCTACTCCTTGTGGCTCCCTCCTGTCCCTAGGCTTTTAGATGGGCCTCCACGGCCCCCTAATAGGCCCTCTTGTTAGGGAACGTAGCATGCAATTTCAAAAAAAATCCTACAATCACGCAAGATCTATCTAGGAGATGCATAGCAATGAGAGGGGGAGAGTGTGTCCATGTACCCTCGTAGACTAAAAGCGGAAGCGTTAGGTTGACGTGGTTGATGTAGTCGAACATCTTCATGATCCAACCGATCTAGTACCAAACATACAACACCTCTGAGTTCAGCACACGTTCAGCTCGATGACGTCCCTCGAACACTTGATTCAGCAGAGGGTCGAGGGAGAGTTTCGTCAGCACGACGGCGTGGTGATGATGATGTGATCCGCGCAGGGCTTCGCCTAAGCACTACGTGAATATGACCGAAGGAGTAAACCGTGGAGGGAGATGCCGCACACAACTTGGAACAATTGGTGTGTCTCCAAGGGGTGCCCTGCCCACGTATATAAAGGAGGAGGGGAGGAGGCCGGCCACTAGGGGCGCGCCAAGGAGAGGGGAGTCCTACTAGGACTCCAAGTCCTAGTAGGATTCGCCCCCCTCTTTTCCTTCTCATGGAGGGGGAAAGGGGGAAGGGAGAGGGAAGAGGAGAAGGAAAGGGGGGCGCGCTCCCTCCCCTAGTACAATTCAGACTCCCTATGGGAGGGGGCGTGGACACCCCTTGTGGGATGCCTCCCCTCTCCCATATGGCACATGTAGGCCCAATACTTTCCCCTGGGGGTCCCGGTAACCCCTCGGTACTCCGAAAAATACCCAAACCACTCTGAAACCATTCCGGTGTTCGAATACCATCGTCTAATATATCAATCTTTACCTCTCAACTATTTCGAGACTCCTCGTCATGTCCGTGATCTCATCCGGGACTCTGAATAATCTCCGGTCACCAAAACACATAACTCATAATACAAATTGTCATCGAACATTAAGCCTGTGGACCCTATGGGTTCGAGAACTATGTAGACATGACCGAGACACATCTCCAATCAATAACCAATAGCGGAACCTGTATGCTCATATTGGTTCCTACATATTCTACGAAGATCTTTATCGGTCAAACCGCAATAACAACATATGTCATTCCCTTTGTCATCGGTATGTTACTTGCCTGAGATTTGATCATCGGTATCCTCATACCTAGTTCAATCTCGTTACCGGCAAGTCTCTTTACTCATTCTGTAATGCATCATCCCGTAACTAACTCATCAGTCGCATTGCTTGCAAGGCTTATAGTGATGTGCATTACCAAGAGGGCCCAGAGATACTTCTCCGATACACGGAGTGACAAATTCTAATATTGATCTATGCCAACCCAACAAACACCTTCGGAGACACCTGTAGAGCATCTTTATAATCACCCAATTACTTTGTGACGTTTGATAGCACACAAGGTGTTCCTCCGGTATTCGGGAGTTGTGTAATATCATAGTCAGAGGAATATGTATAAGTCATGAAGAAAGCAATAGCAATAAAACTTTAACGATCATTATGCTAAGCTAATGGATGCGTCTTGTCCATCACATCATTCTCCTAATGATGTGATTCCGTTCAACAAATGACAACACATGTCTATGGTGAGGAAACTTAACCATCTTTGATTAATGAGCTAGTCTAGTAGAGGCATACTAGGGACACTTTGTTTTGTCTATGTATTCACACAAGTATCAAGTTTCCGGTTAATACAATTCTAGCATGAATAATAAACATTTATCATGATATAAGGAAATATAAATAACAACTTTATTATTGCCTCTAGGGTATATTTCATTCAGTCTCCCACTTGCACTAGAGTCAATAATCTAGATTACATTGTAATGATTCTAACACCCATGGAGTCATGATGTTGATCATGCTTTGCTCATGGAAGAGGCTTAGTCAATGGGTCTGCAACATTCAGATCCGTATGTATTTTGCAAATCTCTATGTCTCCCTCCTTGACTTGATCGTGGATGGAGTTGAAGCATCTCTTGATGTGTTTGGTTCTCTTGTGAAACCTAGATTCCTTTGCTAAGGCAATTGCTCCAGTATTGTCACAAAAGATCTTCATCGAACCCGATGCACTAGATATTACACCTAGATAGGATATGAACTCCTTCGTCCAGACTCCTTCATTTGCTGCTTCCTAAGTAGCTATGTACTCCACTTCACACGTAGATCTTGCCAAAACGCTCTGCTTGGAACTGCCCCAACTGACAGCTCCACCATTCAATATAAATACGTATCCGGTTTGCGACTTAGAGTCATTAGGATCAGTGTCAAAGCTAGCACTGATGTAACCATTTACGACAAGCTCTTTATCACCTCCATAAATGAGAAACATATCCTTAGTCCTTTTCAGGTATTTCAGGATGTTCTTGACCGCTCTCAAGTGATCCATTTCTGGATTACTTTGGTACCTCCGTGCTAAACTAACAGCAAGGCACACATCAGGTCTGGTACACAACATTGCATACATGATAGAACCTATGGCAGAAGCATAGGGAATGACTTTCATTTTCTCTCTATCTTCTGCAGTGGTCGGGCATTGAGTCTGACTCAATTTCACACCTTGTAACACAGGCAAGAACCCTTTCTTTGACTGATGCATTTTGTACTTCTTCAAAACTTTATCAAGGTATGTTCTTTGTGAAAGTCCAACTAAGCATCTTGATCTATCTTTATAGATCTTGATGCCCAATATATAAGCAGCTTCATCGAGGTCTTTCATTGAAAAATTCTTATTCAAGTATCTTTTTATGCTATCCAGAAATTATGTGTTATTTTCAATCAACAATATGTCATCCACATATAATATTAGAAATGCCATAGAGCCCCCACTCACTTTCTTGTAAATACAGGCTTCTCCAAAAGTCTGTATAAAATCATATACTTTGATCACACTATGAAAGCATATATTCCAACTCCGAGAGGCTTGCACCAGTCCATAAATGGATCGCTGGAGCTTGCACACTTTGTTAGCACCTTTAGGATCGACAAAACCTTCTGGTTGCATCATATACAACTCTTCTTTGAGAAATCCATTAAGGAATGCAATTTTGACATCCATTTGCCAAATTTCATAATCATAAATGCAGCAATAGCTAACATGTTTCGGACAGACTTAAGCATCGCTACGGGTGAGAAGGTCTCATCGTAGTCAACTCCTTGAACTTGTCGAAAACCTTTCACAACAAGTTGAGCTTTGTAGACAGTAACATTACTATCAGCATCAGTCTTATTCTTGAAGATCCATTTATTCTCTATGGCTTGCCGATCATCGGGCAAGTCAAACAAAGTCCATACTTTGTTCTCATGCACATATGGTAAACGTTGTGTAACAAATTTGAAACATGAGGTGTTATTTGATTGTCCTCCTTATGAGTGGCGCTCGGGGACGAGCGATGGTCTTTTCCTACCAATCTATCCCCCTACGAGCATGCGCGTAGTGCCGAGGTTTTTGATGACTTGTTGATTTTTGCAATAAGTATGTGAGTTATTTATGACTAATGTTGAGTCCATGGATTATACATACTCTCACCCTTCCATCCTTGCTAGCCTCTTCGGTACCGTGCATTGCCCTTTCTCACATTGAGAGTGGCGCAAACTTTGCTGGTGCATCCAAACCCCGTGATATGATACGCTCTTTCATACATAAACCTCCTTATATCTTCCTCAAAACAGCCACCATACCTACCTATTATGGCATTTCCATAGCCATTCCGAGATATATTGCCATGCAACTTTCCATCATTCCGTTCATCATGACACATTCATCATTGTCATATTGCTTAGCATGATCATGTAATTGACATAGTATTTGTGGAAAAGCCACCGTTCATAATTCTTTCATACATGTCACTCTTGGTTCATTGCATATCCCGGTACACCGCCGGAGGCATTCATATAGAGTCATCTTTGTTCTAGTATCGAGTTGTAATCATTGAGTTGTAAATAAATAGAAGTGTGATGATCATCATTATTAGAGCATTATCCCAAGTGAGGAATCAATAAAAAAGGCCATAAAAAGAGAAGCCCCCCCCAAAAGAAAGGCCATAAAAAAAGAAAAGGCCCAAAAATGAGAGAAAAAGAGAGAAGGGACAACGTTACTATCCTTTTACCACACTTGTGCTTCAAAGTAGCACCATGATCTTCATAGTAGAGAGTCTCTCATGTTATCACTTTCATATACTAGTGGGAATTTTTCATTATAGAACTTGGCTTGTATATTCCAACAATGGGCCTCCTCAAGTGCCCTAGGTCTTCATGAGCAAGCAAGTTGGATGCACACCCACTAGTTTCTTTTGTTGAGCTTTCATACATTTATAGCTCTAGTGCATCCGTTGCATGGCAATCCTTACTCCTTGCATTAACATCAATCGGTGGGCATATCCATAGCCCATTGATTAGCCTCGTTGATGTGAGACTTTCTCCTTTTGTTTTCTCCACATAACCCCCCTCATTATATTCTATTCCACCCATAGTGTTATGTCCATGGCTCGCGTTCATGTATTGCGTGGAAGTTTATAGGTTCGAGATTACTAAAGTATGAAACAATTGCTTGGCTTGTCATCGGGGTTGTGCATGATGAGAGCATTCTTGTGTGATGAAAATGAAACATGACTAAACTATATGATTTTGTAGGGATGAACTTTCTTTGGCCATTTTATTTTGAGAAGACATAATTGCTTAGTTAGTATGCTTGAAGTATTATCATTTTTATGTCAATATGAACTTTTGTCTTGAATCTTTCGGATCTGAATATTCATACCACAATTAAGAAGTATCACATTGAAATTATGCCAAGTAGCACTCCGCATGAAAAATTCTGTTTTTATCATTTACCTACTCGAGGACGAGCAGGAATTAAGCTTGGGGATGCTGATACGTCTCCAACGTATCTATAATTTTTGATTGCTCCATACTATCTTATTTATTGTTTTGAATGTTTATGGGCTTTATTATACACTTTTATATCATTTTTGGGACTAACCTATTAACCCAGAGCCTAGTGCCAGTTTCTGTTTTTACCTTGTTTTAGGGTTTCGAAGAAAAGGAAAACCAAACGGAGTCCAATTGATCTAAAACTTCACGGAACTCATTTTTGGAAGGAAAGAAGCCCAGAAGACTTGGAGTGCATGTCGGGGGATCTGCGAGGAGGTCACGAGGCAGGGGGGCGCGCCCACCCCCTGGGCGCGCCCTCCACCCTCGTGGGCCCCTCGTGGCCCCCCTGACGTACTTCTTCCGCCTATATATCTCCATATACCCTAAAAACATCCAGGAGCACAATAGATCGGGAGTTCCGCCGCCAAAAGCCTCCGTAGCCATCGAAAGCCAATCTGGACCCGTTCCGGCACCCTGCCGGAGGGGGCAATCCTTCTTCGGTGGCCATCTTCATCATCCCGGTGCTCTCCATGACGAGGAGGGAGTAGTTCTCCCTCGGGGCTGAGGGTATGTACCAGTAGCTATGTGTTTGATCTCTCTCTCTCTCTCATGTTCTTGAGGTGATACGATCTTGATGTATCGCGAGCTTTGCTATTATATTTGGATCCTATGATGTTTTCTCCCCCCTCTACTCTCTTGTAATGGATTGAGTTTCCCCTTTGAAGTTATCTTATCGGATTGAGTCTTTAAAGATTTGAGAACATTTGATGTATGTCTTGCCGTGCGTATCTGTGGTGACAATGGGATACCACGTGATTCACTTGATGTATGTTTTGGTGATCAACTTGCGGGTTCCACCCATGAACCTATGCATAGGGGTTGGCACATGTTTTCGTCGTGATTCTCCGGTAGGAACTTTGGGGCACTCTTTGAGGTTCTATGTGTTCGTTGAATAGATGAATCTGAGATTGTGTGATGCATATCGTATAATCATACCCACGGATACTTGAGGTGACATTGGAGTATCTAGGTGACATTAGGGTTTTGGTTGATTTGTGTCTTAAGGTGTTATTCTAGTACGAACTCTAGGGCTGTTTGTGACACCTATAGGAATAGCCCAACGGATTGATTGGAAAGAATAACTTTGAGGTGGTTTCGTACCCTACCATAATCTCTTCGTTCGTTCTCCGCTATTAGTGACTTTGGAGTGACTCTTTGTTGCATGTTGATGGATAGTTATGTGATCCAATTATGTTAGTATTGTTGAGAGGACTTGCACTAGTGAAAGTATGAACCCTAGGCCTTGTTTCCTAGCATTGCAATACCGTTTACGCTCACTTTTATCATTAGTTACCTTGCTGTTTTTATAATTTCAGATTACAAATACTATTATCTACTATCCATATTGCACTTGTATCACCATATCTTCGCTGAACTAGTGCACCTATACAATTTACCATTGTATTGGTTGTGTTGGGGACACAAGAGACTCTTTGTTATTTGGTTGTAGGGTTGCTTGAGAGAGACCATCTTCATCCTACGCCTCCTACGGATTGGTAAACCTTAGGTCATCACTTGAGGGAAATTTGCTACTGTCCTACAAACCTCTGCACTTAGAGGCCCAACAACGTCTATAAGAAGAAGGTTGTGTAGTAGACATCACTCAACGCTGGCACTAAATAACAATTATTCAGGTCTAAAACTAATCCCGAAGGTAGATGTAGAGGTAGTGTGCCGACGGCGATCACATCGACCTTGGAACCATTTCCGACGCGCATCATCACCTCGTCCTTAGCCAATCTTCGTTTAACCCATAGCCCCTGTTTCGATTTGCAAATATGAGCAACAGAACCAGTATCAAATACCCAGGCGCTACTACGAGCATTAGTAAGGTACACATCAATAACATGTATATCAAATATACCTTTCACTTTGCCATCCTTCTTATCCGCCAAATACTTGGGGCAGTTCCGCTTCCAGTGATCAGTCCCTTTGCAGTAGAAGCACTCAGTTTCAGGCTTAGGTCCAGACTTGGGCTTCTTCCCGGGAGCAGCAACTTGCTTGCTATTCTTCTTGAAGTTCCCCTTCTTTCCTTTGCCCTTTTTTTGAAACTAGTGGTCTTGTTAACCATCAACACTTGATGCTCCTTCTTGATTTCTACCTCCGCGGCCTTAAGCATTGAGAAGAGCTCGGAAATTGTCTTTTCCATCCCTTTATAGCTTGGTGGCAGTGATTGAAGAACTATGTCAATGACACTATCATCCGGAAGATTAACACCCAGCTAAGTCAAGTGGTTATGGTACCCAGACATTCTGAGTATGTGTTCACTGACAGAACTATTCTCCTCCATCTTGCAGCTATAGAACTTGTTGGAGACTTTATATCTCTCAACTCGGGAATTTGCTTGAAATATTAACTTCAACTCTTGGAACATCTCATATGCTCCATGACGTTCAAAACGTATTTGAAGTCCCGATTCTAAGCCGTAAAGCATGGCACACTGAACTATCGAGTAGTCATCAGATTTAGCTTGCCAGACATTCATAATGTCCGGAGTTGCTCTTGTAGCAGGCCTTGCACCTAGCGCTTCTTCCAGAACGTAATTCTTCTATGCAGCAATGAGGATAATCCTCAAGTTACGGATCCAGTCCGTGTAGTTGCTACCATCATCTTTCAACTTAGCTTTCTCTAGGAACACATTAAAATTCAAGGGAACGGTAGCACGGGCCATTGATCTACAACAACATAGATATGCAAAAACTACCAGGACTAAGTTCATGATAAATTAAAGTTCAATTAATCATATTACTTAAGAACTCTTACTTAGATAGACATCCCTCTAGTCATCTAAATGATCACATGATCCATATCAACTAAACCATGTCCGATCATGACGTGAGACCGAGTAGTTTTCAATGGTGAACATCTCTATGTTGATCATATCTACTATATGATTCACGTTCGACCTTTCGGTCTCAGTGTTCCGAGGCCATGTCTGTACATGCTAGGCTCGTCAAGTTTAACCTGAGTATTCTGCACGTGCAAAACTGTCTTACACATGTTGTATGTGAATGTAGAGCTTAATTATCACACCTGATCATCACATGGTGTCTCGGCACGACGAACTGTAGCAACGGTGCATACTCAGGGAGAACACTTATACATTGAAATTTAGTGAGGGATCATCTTATAATGCTACCGCCGTACTAAGCAAAATAAGATGCATAAAAGATAAACATCACATGCAATCAAAATTTGTGACATGATATGGCCATCATCATCTTGTGCCTTTGATCTCCATCTCTAAAGCACCGTTGATACGTCTTCATCATATCTATAACTTTTTATTCTTCCATGCCAATATTCTACAACTTTCATATACTTTTGGCAACTTTTTATACTATTTTTTGGGACTAACATGTTGATCCAGTGCCCAGTGCCAGTTCATGTTTGTTGCATGTTTTTTGTTTCGCAGAAAATCCATATCAAACGGAGTCCAAACGGGATAAAAACTGACGGAGATTTTTTTGGAATATATGTGAATTTTGTGAAGTGGAATTAATGTGAGATGATGCCCGAGGGGAACACGAGGCTGGGGGCGCGCCCCTGACCCTCGTGGACACCCCATATGGCGGTTAATGCCCTTCTTTTGCCGCAAGAAAGCTAATATCCAAATAAAATCGTGTCCAAATTTCAGCCCAATCGGAGTTGGATCTCTAGGAATATAAGAAATGGTGAAAGGGCAGAATCTGGAACGTAGAAACAGAGAGAGACAGAGAGACAGATCCAATCTCGGAGGGGCTCTCGCCCTCCCATGCCATGGAGACCAAGGACCAGAGGGGAAACCCTTCTCCCATCTAGGGAGAAGGTCAAGGAAGAAGAATAAGAAGGGGGGCTCTCTCTCCTCTCTCCCGATGGCGCTGGAACGCCGCCGGGGCCATCATCGCGACAACGATCTACACCAACAACTTCACCGCCGTCATCACCAACTCTTCCCCCCTCTATGCAGCAGTGTAACCCCTCTCTTACCTACTGTAATCTCTACTTAAACATGGTGCTTAACGCTATATATTATTTCCCAATGATGTATGGCTATCCTATGACGTTTGAGTAGATCCGTTTTGTCCTATGGGTTAATTGATGATCATGATTGGTTTGAGTAGCATGTTTTATTATTGGTGTTTTCCTATGGTGCTCTCCGTGTCACGCAAGCGTGAGGGATCCCTGCTGTAGGGTTTGCAATATGTTCATGATTTGCTTATGGTGGGTGGCGTGAGTGATAGAAACACAGACCCAAGTAAGTAGGTTGTTTGCGTATGGGAATAAAGAGGACTTGATGCCTTATAATGCTATGGTTGGGTTTTACCTTAATGATCTTTAGTAGTTGTGGATGCTTGCTAGAGTTCCAATCATAAGTGCATATGATCCAAGAAGAGAAAGTATGTTAGCTTATGCCTCTCCCTTAAATAAAATTGCAATAATGATTACTGGTCTAGGTATCGATTGCCTAGGGACAAATAACTTTCTTGTGTGACAACAAGCTCTCTACTAAAACTAACTTAGTTGTGTCTTCATCTAAATAGCCCCTACTTTTTATTTACGTGATCTTTATTATCTTGCAATCCTATCCAACAACACCTACAAAGTACTTCTAGTTTCATACTTGTTCTAGGTAAAGCAAACGTTAAGCGTGCAAAGAGTTGTATCGGTGGTCGATAGAACTTGAGGGAATATTCTCGTGTGTGCTTGTTTGCTTTATCACTAAGTAGTTTTTATTTGCTGTTCTAAGTTGTTCTCTATCTTTAGTTATGGATATGGAACATGAAATACAGAAAAAAAATTAGGTTTACTTGCTACTCATGGAGATGGGGAACCTCCTAAAACCCTCGATGCTTATTATGTGAAAGATATCATGTACTACTTTGATAATCCTGAGAAAACCCCATTCAACTTTATAATGGGAGTAACGTTGGATCAACGTGAATACTTTAAGGATTATCGCTTGACTCAAAAAGGGAAACTATTATGGGATCAAATTTATATGTTGCATTGGTATGCTCGGCAACTATGCTTGAGATATGATTATACTTGTTGCTCTAGGATGAAGGCTCCACACCTTCCCTTTTCATGTGAATTTAATGATGATGAAACCTTGGCTTCTTATGCTAATGTTATATATGATTATTATGATGTGGAACAAATAGAAGAATTCGTTGTTTTTATGGGTGCTTATGAAATTGAATCTTTGTTTAAAGAGTTTGAAGATTTTGATGATTCAGTTTATAGACCTGAAAATTTAGCTATCCTTAAATTGCTATGAGAGTTATAAATACAATTATGATATTGATGAATTTATTGAGAAAGTCTCCGCTGTCTGAGAAGAGACTAATATTTTGCAAGAGTCTATGGAAGAAGAAATTGATGAAACTGTGAGCTCATTGGATGAAAAAGATGGTGAGGAGAGCAAAGAATAAAAGGAGGAAGAGAAGATTAGCTACCGTGCCCACCTTCTAATGAGAATAACTCTTCAACTCATACATTGTTTAATTTCCCTTCGTGCTTACCGAAGGATGATTGCTATGATGATTGTTATGATCCCGTTGATTCTTTTGAAATATCCCTTTTTGATGATGTTTGCTATGCTTGTGGCCAAGATGCCAATATGAATTATGCTTATGGAGATGAACTTGCTATAGTTCCTTATGTTAAACATGAAATTGTTGCTATTGCACCCACACATGATAGTCCTATTATCTATTTGAATTCTCCCGACTACACTATATCGGAGAAGTTTGCCCTTATTAAGGATTATATTGATGGGTTGCGTTTCACTACTACACATGATGATTTTGATAGATATAATATGCATGTGCTTGCTGCTCCTACTTGCAATTATTATGAGAGAGGAACTGCATCTCCCCCTCTCCATGTTTCCAATATGATAAAATTGCAAGAAACTGTTTATACTATGCACTGGCCTTTACTATGTGTGCATGAATTGTTCTTTTTATGACATGTCGATGCATAGGAAGAGAGTTAGACTTCGTCATTACATGATATATATTGCTTTGTGCTCACTACTAAATCACAAATCATTGTTAATTAAAATTGGCTTTGATATACATTGGGATCCGGGTGGATTCATTACTTGAGCACCTTATGCCTAGCTTAATGGATTTAAAGAAAGCGCTGCCAGGGAGACAACCCGGAAGTTTTAGAGAGTCGTTTATTTCTATTGAGTGCTTTTATATAGTTTAAAAACAAAAAAAATAAAGAGGGGCCCCAAAACTTTTCAAAAAGGAAAGTGAAAGTGAGAGAGAAAAGCATTGTTGAAGTGGGGGAGCTCCTTGAACTTTGTTCATGCTCACAGAAACTTTGTGAATCTTTATTACAGAAACTTTTCAAAAAACACAATTATCCCCTTGTATAATTCCATTGTATTATAAAAATAATGTGCCAAGATTTGCCTTTAGGAAGTTTACATTGCTTGTTGGTTTGTGCGGTGCAGAAAATAAACTTTGGCTGTAGTGCATGATTTTACATTTTTTACTTAAACGTCAAACAGTTCTGAAACGTTTTGCACTGTCTTTCTATACAAATTTTTTATTTTTCCTAAATTTTTCAGAATTTTTGGAGTAACATAAGTATGGTGAATGTTCAAATTACTACAGACTGTGCTGTTTAAGACAGATTCTGTTTTTGATGCATAGTTTGCTTGTTTTGATGAAACTATCAATTTCTATCAGTGGATTAAGCTATGGAAAAGTTATATTATAGTAGATACAATGAAAAAACAAAATATGAATTGGTTTGCAACAGTACTTATAGTAGTGATTTGCTTTATACTAACAGATCTTACCGAACTTTCTGTTAAGTTTTGTGTGATTGAAGTTTTCAAGTTTTGGGAGAGATCACGATGGATGAAGGAATAAGGAGTGGAAAGAGCCTAAGCTTGGGGATGCCTGAGGCACCCCAAGGAAATATTCAAGGACTCCCAAGCAACCAAGCTTGGGGATGCCCCGGAAGGCATCCCCTCTTTCTTCTAACAATCATCGATAATTTTACTTGGAGCTATATTTTTATTCATCACATGATATGCGTAAATCTTGGAGCGTATTTTGCATTTAGTTTTCACTTTTCTTTGATGCACCATGCTGGTATGAGATAGCCCTTGGTTGATTTATAGAATTCTCATTGCACTTCACTTATATCTTTTGAGTATGGGTTTATAGAATGCTTCATGTGCTTCACTTATGTCTTTTGAAGTTTGGATTGCCTGTTTCTCTTCACATAGAAAACCGACATTTGTAGAATGCTCTTTTGCTTCACTTATATTTGTTAGAGCGTGGGCATATATTTTGTAGAAAGAATTAAACTCTCTTTCTTCACTTATATCTATTTAGAGAGATGACTGGAACTGGTCATTCACATGGTTAGTCAGTAAATCCTACATAAAACTTGTAGATCACTGAATATGATATGTTTGATTCCTTGCAATAGTTTTGCGATATAAAGATGGTGATATTAGAGTCATGCTAGTGGGTAGTTGTGGATTGTATAAATACTTGTGTTGAAGTTTGTGATTCCCGTAGCATGCACGTATGGTGAACCGTTATGTGATGAAGTCGGAGCATGAGGTATTTATTGATTGTCTTCCTTATGAGTGGCGGTCGGGGACGAGCGATGGTCTTTTCCTACCAATCTACCCCCCTAGGAGCATGCGCGTAGTACTTTGTTTCAGTGACTAATAGATTTTTGCAATAACTATGTGAGTTCTTTATGACTAATGTTGAGTCCATGGATTATACGCACTCTCACCCTTCCATCATTGCTAGCATCTTTGTTACCGTGCATTGCCCTTTCTCACCTCGAGAGTTGGTGCAAACTTCGCCGGTGCATCCAAACCCCGTGATATGATACGCTCTATCACACATAAGCCTCCTTATATCTTCCTCAAAACAGCCACCATACCTACCTATTATGCCATTTCCATAGCCATTCCGAGATATATTGCCATTTAACTTCCATCATCATCATATACATGACTTTAGCATTTATTGTCATGTTGCTCTGCATGATCGTATGATAGCTAGCATGATGTTTTCATGGCTTGTCCGTTTTTTGATGTCATTGCTACGCTAGATCATTGCACATCCCGGTACACCGCTGGAGGCATTCATATAGAGTCATATTTTGTTCTAGTATCGAGTTGTAAGTAAATAAAAGTGTGATTATCATCATTATTAGAACATTGTCCCATGTGAGGTTATCAAAATAAAAGTGGACAAAGAAGCCCAAAAGAGAGAGAGAGAGAGAGGCCAAAGAAGCCTACAAAAAACAAAAAAGAGAAAAAATGAGAGAAAAGAGAGAAGGGACAATGTTACTATCCTTTTACCACACTTGTGCTTTAGAGTAGCACCATGTTCTTCATATAGAGAGTCTCTTGAGTTACCACTTTCATATACTAGTGGGAAATTTCATTTTAGAACTTGGTTTGTATATTTCGATGATGGGCTTCCTCAAATGCCTGAGGTCTTCATGAGCAAGCAGGTTGGATGCACACGCACTTAGTTTCTAGATTGAGCTTTCATACACTTATAGCTCTTAGTGCATCCGTTGCATGGCAATCCCTACTCCTCACATTGACATCAATTGATGGGCATCTCCATAGCCCGTTGATTAGCCGCGTCGATGTGAGTCTTTATCCTTTTTGTCTTCTCCACACAACCTCCACCATCATATTCTATTAAACCCATAGTGCTATGTCCATGGCTCACGCTCATGTATTGCGTGAAAGTTGGAAAGGTTTGACAACATCAAAAGTTTGAAACAATTGCTGGGCTTGTCATCGGGGTTGTGCATGATTTGAATATTTTGTGTGGTGAAGATGGAGCATAGCCAGACCATATGATTTTGTAGGGATGAGCTTTCTTTGGCCATGTTATTTTGAAAAGACATGATTGCTTTGTTAGTATGCTTGAAGTATTATTGTCTTAATGTCAAATGATAGACTATTGCTTTGAATCACTCATGTCTTAATATTCATGCCATGATTAGATTACATGATCAAGATTATGCTAGGTAGTATTACACATCAAAAATTATCTTTTTTATCATTTACCTACTCGAGGACGAGCAGGAATTAAGCTTGGGGATGCTGATACGTCTCCGTCGTATCTATAGTTTTTGATTGTTCCATGCCAATATTCTACAACTTTCATATACTTTTGGCAACTTTTTATACTATTTTTTGGGACTAACATATAGATCCAGTGCCCAGTGCCAGTTCTTGTTTGTTGCATGTTTTTTGTTTCGCAAAAAATCCATATCAAACGGAGTCCAAACGGGATAAAAACTGACGGAGATTTTTTTGGAATATATGTGAATTTTGGGAAGTGGAATCAACGCGAGACAATGCCCGAGGAGGCCACGAGGCAGGGGGGCTCCCCTGACCCTCGTGGACACCCCGTAAGGCGGTTGATGCCCTTCTTTTGCCGCAAGAAAGCAAATATCCGGATAAAAATCGTGTCCAAATTTCAGCCCAATCGGAGTTGCGGATCTCCGGGAATATAAGAAACGGTGAAAGGGCAAAATCTGGAACGCAGAAACAGACAGAGACAGAGAGACGGATCCAATCTTGGAGGGGCTCTCGCCCCTCCATGCCATGGAGACCAAGGACCAGAGGGGAAACCCTTCTCCCATCTAGGGAGAAGGTCAAGGAAGAAGAAGAAGAAGGAGGCTCTCTCCCCCTCTCTCCCGGTGGCGCCGGAACGGCGCCGGGGCCATCATCGCGACAACGATCTGCACCAACAACTTCACCGCCATCATCACCAACTCTTCCCCCCTCTATGCAGCGGTGTAACCGCTCTTTTACCTTCTGTAATCTCTACTTAAACATGGTGCTCAATGTTGTCGGCGTCCTGGGAACGGGGGTCCCCAGACTTGCCTGCCTGCGGCCCGCGGCGTGGCTGAGCCGGCAGGCCGTACGACCCATCTTCACCAACAAAGCACCCAAGACTCCCGCGAGGGGCCAAGCCTCGCGAGGCAGATGACGCAAGACCTCCTATGGAGTGGCCTAGCTAGGCAGGCTCATGAGGAGCAGAGATATCAAGGCGAGGTGAACCTCACGAGGTTCTCGTGAGGTGAGCCGTGACGATCGACACCAGGCGGGCGCCAGCGCGCACAACGTCCTTATTTCCTCTTTGGTGCAAAGGGGGAAAGCGCAGCCACAGAGTACCGAGGCCTCAGGAAAAGGTTGCCATTTTAGTGCAACAAAACCAAGACCATGGACTGCAAGACGGAGGTCACTATGGAGCCCAGAACAGCGTCACCACTAGAACTTTGTGCAGGTGAAGACTACTTTTGTCAGGATAGCTTGTACTAGCTGTCCCCCTTCAAATTAGCCCGCCATTGTTGGCTCCCTTCCCGCTCGATATTTGGGAAGAGGACCAGGGCCTATATAAGTAGAGCTAGCCACCATAGTAGGGATCATCTCATCTTAGCTTGATCCAACCCGATCGAGAGCCTACTCACAAGAACACCTCAACCTCAGGAGGATGTTCTTCCCTTGTATTGTTCATCATCAGCCCAAGAGGCAATCCACCACCACCACACCGGAGTAGGGTATTACACCACAACGGTGGCCCGAACCAGTATAAACCCTGTGTCCATTTGTGTTGTGAGTTCGTCGAGTTCGTCCGCGAGATCTAGTGAGCTAGGGCGTTGATCGGCAGAAGGGAAAGACTCCGCGCGCACCCCAGTGTTCGAATCTTAAGGGTTTGCTGGGACCCCAACCCTGACATTTGGCGCGCCAGGTAGGGGTGCACCGGAGCCTTTTCTCTGCCAATCATCTCTCCGACGTTCACCGGCTACGATGTCTGGCGACCCAAGAGCCGGGTCTGACCGCTGGGCAGCCTGGCCGGCCCGGACGGCGCCGCCTACCCATGAAGATCTTGACCCCGCACCCCAGGCGGCGCAAGTGTCACCAAGCTCCACCGGACGTGGACAGCGCGGCCAGGCATCATCCACCCTCACCCCGCGGCAAGCATGATCTGCGGCGAGAGCAGTGAGTCACGTTGCTGCAACTGCGCCGCACTCACGGCTGGAGCAAGCGAACGCGCGGGCGGCACTCACAGTGGCAAGGGAACGGTGGCGATGTAGACTGATGGAGAGCGGCCGGGACACGTTGCTTGAGTATGTTGCTGAGCTCCTGGACGCAGCGGCATCAGGAGCGCCACCCTTTAGCTATCGACTTCCCCCCAGGCCAATGCAAGGTCGCGCGGCAAGCCTCACCACATCTGCGCGCCGTCAACTACGCCCGGGGGCTTCACCAACATCAGCATGGCTGGCAGCGTAGGGGGCTCCAATCCCCCCATGCCGCCCTCGAGAAGCACGAGCGCAAGCGTCACCCCCATGGCCCCAGCCGGATACCGTATTATCATCGCCAGGACGCCATCATGGGTGGAGCAACATGGAGCGTGGGGCACCATGGCGAGGTGTACGGTGTGACGGCCCCGAAAACCTACGTGCCCCGCATGATGGACCAAGGGTACGCACCAGAGGATGACATCGGCTCATTCATTGGAGAAGACTGGGGAGAAGGGGCACTAGGAGTCGAAGCCTTCCAAGAGCCAGCGGAGAACCACAGCGATCGCGCCGGCGACGGCAACTACAGGGTACCGCTAACCTCTCAAGAACAGGCTTATCCTAACCATGAGCTACCGATGAATCATGTTGCAGCATCGATCGACGACCCCGACACGGCAGCACCCGTCTCAACAAGGGAGACACGCTGGGGGCCGCCGAGAGGGAGCCAGGAGCAAGGCCCCTCCCCAAGGCATGCGAAACCAGGGGACACCCGGAGGTAGGCCCTCTGCTGGGGTGTCTTCAATGAACCTTCCTCCAGCAGAGGACCCGTGGTCACCGAGGGAACCGCTGGCGTCCTCTTTCCCTCCTTTGCGTTGTCCTGGTCTCCGGCCGGCTCAAAGGAGGTCAAGAGTGGCGCAAGGCGGGGCCCTCGTCTGGCGATATGAAGCAAGGCCAGTACCTGTGAAGAAGGCCCGGTGCCTGTGAAGCTCACCGCCCATGACACTCTCACGTAATAATGAGCTGGGGCTATACATGCCCCGGAGTCTCAGGAGCGCCGGCCTCAGGCCCTGGGGCTCCCTCCCACGCCTAGTGGACAACACTTAGCTCCGCGCTGGTGAGAAGACTTGAAGACCCGAAGACTAGACTAGGTGCCGGACGCGGCCTTTTGCTTTGGATCTCTCTTTCTGTGGCTTTGCTTTCTGATTCTGGACTTAAGTTGAAGCTGAATTTTTATCATTGCGCGCAGGGGGTGCCTTTTCTCGTTCGAGTCGTTTCTCGCCTTCTGGATCTTGTTGGGTTTGGGACTCACGTCCGTCGCCTCTCCCTCGCAAAGCTCCTCGCGAGCCGAACCGTGCAGAGCACGCACTAGCACTACGCCTGGTGCTCACCCTTCCCGGGGCCCCCCTTCAAACAGGGCGGCAAGCCCCGCAAGATTCTCCGAAACTCGTCGCCTCATGACCTAGCCCTGAACAGGCGCTGACTAAGGTAATCCACATCTGGAAACTCACCCACAGCTCACAAGCTCACGAGGACACATACCCACATCGCATAGGAAAGTAAAAACTGCGATTCATTTACATGAGGGGCTCCCTCTCTCAAAATGCTCTCACAAGTTTTCCTAGGGACACGCCCGAGTTTTGCGTGCAGAATAGAACAACAGGAGAATATGGGATCAGCCAGAGATATTGCTCGCTGCGTCATCTAGGGACACGTCGCTCGCATCTTCATCATCTTCGTCGGAATCGTCGCCGCCGTCAGCAACGCCCCCATCGCCATCGTTGACCACGTCACCTTCGTCTGCGACGACCACCACCCCATCGTCCTTCGAGGTGAAGGCCTTGACCAACGCGTCGACATGATCCTCTACCCAACGCGCCAAGTCGCCCCGAATGGCGATGGGCACAGGAGAAATGGTGACATCAAAGTCAAAGTTGGGATCAGCATTCAGGAGGTGGTTGAAGACATGGGAGAAGGCGCGCTAAAGCAGGTCATGACCCCTCTCCTCCACAACCTGTCGAGCTCTGGCAGATTGAGCCTCCAGGCGCGTCACCACCTCGGTGAAGAAGGTCAGGTGGCTGGCGTAGTCACTCAAGTGAGGGGTCGGGGCGTTCTCATTGCAGATATAGCCCAGGGTGGTGTTGGCCTTGTTTCGAAGGTCTTGGAGCATAGGGACATGCACACGCTCCAACGTTCAGCATTGGATCACTTCTTCTCTGTTTTGCCGAGCGACGGCCTCGGCATCGTCAATTCGCCTCCGGAGGGAAAGCAGCTCAGCGCGGGCGGAGGCCAGGTCCGCCCGCGTCGTAACCAGGGTGGCGGTTGTGGCCACGACACGCCTCTCAGCCTCGTCCTACCTGGGCCTGAGGGCGGCGTCCCTGCCCGCGCCCTCCTGTCCAGCGAGCTCCAGCCTCAAGCCGTACCTGCCCTCCAGATCGGCGCGAACCACGGCTACCCGGCGATTGATCTCTTCTTCGACTCCGGCCTCGCGGGCCCCGACGGCATCTTCAGCTTGAGCGACCTGACACTCCCTCGTCTCCAGCCACTCGAGCTCGAGGCTGCGCTCCACGGCCTCCAGGGCCAGCGCTTCCTCACGCCGCCGGATCTCCTCTTCCTCCGCAGGCGTCCCCCTCATCAACGCGAGGGCGGCCCCACGCGCCTCGACTTGCTGCTCAAGGTACGTGCTCCAGGCCTGTAGCTCCCACGCGCGCTCCTCCGCAGCCTCGCAGCGGTGATCGGCCTTGTGAGCTTCCTCCAAAGCTCACGAGCGGGCCTCATTGGCAATCTTGAGGGACGCCTCAGCCTTCATGTTCTCGAGGTCACGATGATAACGGCCAAGGTTGATGGCCACTCGCAGCTTGCGCCGCTCCTCCACCAACCAAAGACCTTCGGCCTCAAGACGCAAGTTGACGCCAGCAAGCTCTTCACCAAGGCGGTTCATCGCGCACATCGCCTCCTGGAGGAGCTCGTGGCGGACCATGCTGTGCCCACGCTCGAGCTCGAATGCTCGCCCCATCTCGTCCTCCGCCTCGGGGGCTGTGGGTGGAGCATCAAGTGGCGCACCATCTCCCGGTTGGGGGCTGGGGGCTGGCACGGCCCCAGGCACCGGCTGACCCTCGCGAGGGGCCCGGACCGAGCAAGGCCTGCTACTTGATGGAGGCTCTAGCATCGAGGCTAGCCATCCACCAACCGTGACCAAGGGAGGAGCCCTTGGAACGCCCGCTGCGCTCCAAGCAAGGCCGCGTAGGAAGGACGGCGAAGGCACAAGCTCGGGGCGCCTTGATGACGGACCAACTCCCGAGGCTGACCCCACGCCGTGGGCAGTATCTGAGCCTGAAGCACTGGAGCTTGGCGAGTACGATGGGACAAGAGGGAGCTGCTTCTCTGAAGGTTTCACGGCCTTAGCAGAAGGAGACCCGAGGGGGCAATCATCAGGAAGGGAAGGCGGCACATAGAAGATCACCAAGGAGAGGTAATTACTCGTCGATGGCGATGTACTTCCGTCATTTCAACGGTCCGAAGACGCTGCCACCGCTAGGGGATCTCTTCCTCTTGCGGAGCTCCTCGAAGTCCATGCAAAGGCGGCCGAAGCGTTGAACGTGATGGCCGGAGCGCGGCGGAGCCGAAGAAGAACCAAGAGGAATGGCTTCGGGGGAGCCCGGCTACGGCGAACAACTCGGCTCTCTCTCGCTGCGACCTCCCGAGGCCCCTGAAGCCTCGGCCTCTGGAGCCGCATGCCGCACCTCATTAGCAACTGGCGCCTCAGGAGAGGCGTCGCAAGATCCCGAGGACGACGCCCCTGGATCACTACTCGGCATGTGCTCCTCAGCACCTGAGCAGCCGGCCCCTGTTGCAGCTCGCTCCCCCACACCATCACCTGGGGCGAGCTCGTCACCAGCGGAGAATAATGGGACCACGATGACGGGATTCTCACGGGGTCCCTCCAAGCCAATCGGGCGCAGCCCCCACTCATCAAAGGAAGGCATGGTCTCGACAAAGGTAACCTTGTTCTCGCTGCGGTACAGCATGCAGCTCTTCTTGGGCATCTCGTCCGGCAGAGGGACACCGGATAGCACTGTGAGCACAGTTTGCCACACAGCAAGAGGAAGCCCCTCCTCCTGAAACCTCATGTTGCCCCGACTGCTGAGCAAGTCCCACATCGGGCGAGAATGACGCTGAAGCAGGGCAACTCGACGCCTGACGAACTCCCTCACCACCATGGGCGTAGTCACACCAAGGTCCTTCAACCACCGCAGCCTGGCCCAGACGGGGGCAAGGCAGGGGCTCGTGAGCGTCTGGTGATCCCAGCCAGAGTTCGGAATGGCAGGCCCCACCGGAGCTTGGAGCAGAGGGTTGAGCACGCCGGCATCAACAAACACCCATTGCATGCGGAATTTGCTCGCGGACGAAGGAAGCTCGAAGTCAATCCCCATGCCTGCCATCGCTGCCACGGCCTGAAAGCCCACGCACCCTGAGCTCTACCGGGCACCGATGAGATGTAGCAATCAGAAGTGGCGGAGGAGCTCCACGAAGGGGGTGATGCCCACCATGGCCTCACACACGAAGGCGAAGATGGCAAGAAAGGTCACAGATTGAGGGTCGAGATGAAGCATATGGATCTGATAGTGCTCAAGCACCGCGTTTAAGAAGGCGGAGAAGGAAGGAAGAAGGCCAGCCCAGAGGGTGTCAATGAAGATCGGGATCTTGGTGACTGCCCGAGCCATGCTGGAGCGAGACGCAGACCAGGCCGGCATCTCTCCCCACTCGTTGAAGCTGGAGGCGAGCATGGGGCGCACCTTGCCCATGGCCTCGTCATTGAGCACCAGAGGCCGGCTGAGCGCTGGCTCGAAGGATGGAGGCGTAGTTGGCGAGGACAGAGGTTTCTTCCCCTTGCCGGCTTGTTTCGGCGCCATGGCAGCAAAGCGGGCGGAACACTGGTTGGACTGGAAAGGAGAAACAGGGCGTCGAGGAAGCAGGGAAATTGGAAGATTGGAAAGCCAGGCATGGAGGGGGAGGAATAACTGTGCAAGAAGCGGGGCCGCATAGCCAGGCGGATTCAAAGGTAGCGTGGGGAAGCGGAGATGCCCACATCCAATCAACCGCCATGCGTCAACCGAGGCTGCAGGATTTGGGGGCCCGCAGCGCTTCGAGCTTGACCCTTGGCTTCGCTGCAAAGCCAAGCCTGCGCGCACCTTGGGCCTGAGGGCTACTATCGGCGTCTTGGGAATGGGGTTCCCCAGACTTGCCTGCCTGCGGCCCGTGGCGTGGCTGAGCCGGCAGGCCGTACGGCCCATCTTCACCAACAAAGCACCCAAGACCCCCGCGAGGGGCCAAGTCTCGCGAGGCGGACGACACAAGACCTGCTTTGGAGTGGCCTAGCTAGGCAGGCTCACGAGGAGCGGAGATATCAAGGAGAGGCGAACCTCACGAGGTTCTTGTGAGGTGAGCCGTGACGATCGACACCAGGCGGGCGCCAGCGCGCACATCGTCCTTGTTTCCTCTTTGGTGCAAAGGGGGCAAGCGCAGCCGCAGAGTACCGAGGCCTCAGGCAAAGGTTGCCATTTCGGTGCAACAAGACCAAGACCATGGACTGCAAGACGAAGGTCACCGTGGAGCCCAGAATAGCGTCACCACCAGAACTTTGTGCAGGCGAAGACTACGTTTGTCAGGATAGCTTGTACTAGCTGCCCCCCTTCAAATTAGCCTGCCATTGTTGGCTCCCTTCCCGCTCGATATTTGGGAAGAGGACCAGGGCCTATATAAGTAGAGCTAGCCACCATAGTAGGGATCATCTCATCTTAGCTTGATCCAACCCGATCGAGAGCCTACTCACAAGAACACCTCAACCTCAGGAGGCTGCTCTTCCCTTGTATTGTTCATCATCAACCCAAGAGGCAATCCACCACCACCACACTGGAGTAGGGTATTACACCACAACGGTGGCCCAAACCAGTATAAACCCTGTGTCCATCTGTGTTGTGAGTTCGTCGAGTTCATCCGCGAGATCTAGTGAGCTAGGGCGTTGATCAGCAGAAGGGAAAGACTTCGCGCGCACCCCAGTGTTCGAACCTTAAGGGTTTGCCGGGACCCCAACCCCGACAAACGCTATATATTATTTCCCAGTGATGTATGGCTATCAAATGATGTTTGAGTAGATCCATTTTGTCCTATGGGTTAATTGGTGATCGTGATTGGTTTGAGTAGCATGTTTTATTATTGGTGCTGTCCTATGGTGCTCTCTGTGTCGCGCAAGCGTGAGGGATCCCCGCTGTAGGGTTTGCAATATGTTCATGATTTGCTTATGGTGGGTGGCATGAGTGATAGGAACACAGACCCGAGTTAGTAGGTTGTTTGCGTATGGGAATAAAGAGGACTTGATGCCTTATAATGCTATAGTTGGGTTTTACCTTAATGATCTTTAGTACTTGCGGATGCTTGCTAGAGTTCCAATCATAAGTCCATATGATCCAAGAAGAGAAAGTATGTTAGCTTATGCCTCTCCCTCAAATAAAATTGCAATAATGATTACCGGTCTAGTTATCGATTGCCTAGGGACAAATAACTTTCTTGTGTGACAACAAGCTCTCTACTAAAACTAACTTAGTTGTGTCTTCATCTAAACAGCCCCTACTTTTTATTTACGTGCTCTTTATTATCTTGCAATCCTATCCAACAACACCTACAAAGTACTTCTAGTTTCATACTTGTTCTAGGTAAAGCGAACGTTAAGCGTGCGTAGAGTTGTATCGGTGGTCGATAGAACTTGAGAGAATATTTGTTCTACCTTTAGCTCCTCGTTGGGTTCGACACTCTTTCTTATCGAAAGAGGCTACAATTGATCCCCTATACTTGTGGGTTATCAAGACCTTTTTCTGGCGCCGTTGCCGGGGAGTAATAGCGTGGGGTGAATAGTCTCGTGTGTGCTTGTTTGATTTATCACTAAGTAATGTTTATTTGAGGTTCTAAGTTGTTCTCTATCTTTATTTATGGATATGGAACACGAAATACCAAAAAGAATAGGTTTACTTGCTACTCATGGAGATGGGAAACCTCCTAAATCCCTCGATGCTCATTATGTGAAAGATATTATGTAGTACTACTTTGATAATCCTGAGAAAACCCCATTCAACTTTATAATGGGAGTAACGTTGGATCAACATGAATACTTTAGGGATTATCGCTTGACTCAAAAAGGGAAACTATTATGGGACCAAATTTATATGTTGCATTGGTATGCTCGACAACTATGCTTGAGATATGATTATACTTGTTGCTCTAGGATGAAGGCTCCACAGCTTCCCTTTTCATGTGAATTTAATGATGATGAAACCTTGGTTTCTTATGCTAATGGTATATGTTGGGGATATAACTATAAGGTATGACCCGACCAGGAGGGGCCGGGTTATCCCTATGACGGTTCATCACAATGAAGTCCAAGATCATATGGCGGATCATAGATAGGTTTGGTGTAACATCCCAAATTTTCAATTTGGAATGTTATACATAGACCATCCATGCATATCATATTTTATTTCACTTTCGTTTGTCTAGATCCTAGAAATTCTACGCAACTCAAGGACCCACGGAGAGAGTTGGGAATTTCGTTATTTTCATATTTGAGTTTTCTCAAATTTTGAAAAAAAGAGGATCATTTGATTTTTATTATTTTATCTTCAAATATTTCTTTTATAAAAATAAAATAGAGATGATAAAATGACTTCCTCAAAATAAAAAATATTGGAGATTTAATATTAAAATCGAATAAGATTTTTATTCGGAGTTTTATCGCTATTTTATTTGAATTAGGAAAAAATGCATTTTTCAAAATTGCATTTTAGGCCCAAATAAATGTTCACCTTGTCCGCCCTACTTTTAGAGGACGGGGAAAATTTATTTCGGGATTTTTGGAGTCCGTTTAGTGCTTCTTTTCTTTCTTTTTCTGCACGTCGGAATTATTTTTAAAAAAAAGGGAAACCGACCTATGGTCCGTATCCGGCCCGGACTCCTCCCAGCCCCTCCTTATAAGCCACGCCGCCAAGCCCACTTCAGCCCAACCAGCCCCACCGCCGCCCAAACCCTAACCCTAGCGCCGCCGCCACCTAGAGCCGCCGACGCCGCCGTGCCGCGCCACCCGCTGCCGCCCATGTCGCCGCCCATCGCCGCCGCCCGCTGCTGCCGCCATCGTCGCCGCCGACCACCGCCGCCGGAGCCGCCCTGCCGTCGCCTGCCGGAGTTCGTGGTAGCCGCCGTTTTTTTTAAAACCGACCAGTTTTATTACGTGAACCCTAGTTTCGTTTTTTTATTATTAATAGATCGGTTCGCCGATTTTCTCGGTTTAGTTATTTGGCGGACGTTCGTCCGTACGTTTGTTTTAACGAATGATTTTTCGTCCGTTAGTCGCAGACAATGAACGTTCGTTCGTTAGCCTGTTCGTCAGTTTTTCTTTTTCTCGGATTTTTCGCGATTATTTTCGATCGTGATTTCTGATCCGATTTTCCTTTTAGTTTATCTTTTCGCTCGTTTATAGGAATCAGGCGATTCAAGCGCCTAGATCTTCGTCTCGAAGCCCTCTTTCCGTTTAACCAACTTGAACAAGATTTTGGTATAGTAAAATTTGACTCTAGTATAGATTAGTAATCGGATCTTGTTTCTTTCGCAGTTTGAGTTTCGTCGCTCCGTTTGATTTGATGCTTTTTGCAAACCGGAGTTCTTAAGTTGAACTTTCTGGTTATATCTTCTTATTCGTGTTTTACCCGTGCTTCTTTGCTTGATTGCTTATGTATGCTATTGTTTGTTTGCGATAGAACACCCGGAGTGCGAAGCGTGCTACTACGAGTCTCTAGGTTTTGCGGATCATCAGCAAGGCAGGTAACACTTTGATCATACCCCTTTATCACCCAGTTTTTATGCATTAGTTCCAATCCTCAAACATTTCATGAGTACGTTGTGATATAACATGTGGGTTTGGTAAGTAGTTGATGATGTAGAACCTATTGCCCTGTTATTATCAAACCCTTGGGAGTTACTTCTATGTATTGATTATATTGCTATGCTATGCTCGTAGACGTGGTTTGGGTGAGTGAATCCATGACAGACATGAGATTGTTAATTAATGGTTCAACTTAAGGTGACAACTTTAATACACATCTGGGTGGATTGCTTGTCGGGCACCCGGAGAATCCAGTGTTGTCCTAGGATATCTCGGAGGACCCGTGTGATAATCCTAAGGTCCGCCACCCAAGCTCAAAGGGAACTGAGATATTTCATGCTAGAAACTTCTGTGTGCAGCCACAAGGTATTATGGGCTCTAGCATAGTTGAGTAAGTTGCATGACCTCTTCCAGTGGTAGGCTAGCAGATGTAGGGGATATAGGTTGGAACTGTCTACCCGGGGTTAGAGTTAATGCTTCTGAAACACTGTGTCTCGGTCATCCGTTTCTCAAACACCATGTAGTGCGAGAAATCCAACGGAGGAGATCAAGTCTTGTGGGGAAAAGTGCGCAAACCTCTGTAGAGTTTATAAACTAATCACGGTTAGCCATCTCCCCGGTTATGGACATCTTGAGTATCTAGGACTTGGATTATCATATGTATCTCATCACTCTAACTTAATATTGTTGGGTTGATAACTACTTTTAATTGGGATTGAGTTGGAGGAACCTTCTCAATGATGTTTCAACTACCATGATAGTTAAATAAAATCTATTCCTTTGTTGTAGGGAAAAATTGGCTTTTCGCAAAACTATAACCATAGAGCCTTTCCACCAGCCAAATATGCATGTAGTGATAGCATTATCCAGTTCTTGCTCTACTGTGTTATATTGCCAGCATATTCCATGTGCTGACCCATTTTCGGGCTGCAACATATTATGTTGCAGACTTTTCAGACGAGGAGTAAGGTTCGTTAGGTCATTGCCGTGCAGCTCAGCTATGCTGTTGGAGTTGATGGACTCACGTTATCTTCCAAGCCTTCCGTTGTTATCGTATTAGATGGCCTTACGCCATATTTATTGTAATAAGTTCTCTTTTGAGACATTCGATGTAATAAGTGTGTGATTTCTACTCTGTTATAAATCCTTTGAGTACTGTGTGTGTCAGCATTACCGATCCAGGGATGACACTAAAGCACAAAGACTTGACCGTTTGAGGTCGGGTCGCTACAAGATGGTATCAGAGCACACGCTGAGTGTAGGACATGACCACTAAGCTAAAACCCTAGATCACTATTCTCTTCTCATTTCTGACTCTTCTCCATTTTCTACTCTTTAGGATGGTGGACGCAAGGAACAAGTTTGCACAACCGGATGAAGAAGCACCTTTTGGACGACACTTGAAGGAAGTCACTAAGTACCTGAACATTGGAACACCAAGCTTCACTGGGACTTACAACGCCACTTTACCAGAAGAGGAGCGATGGATGATTCAAGTTCAAGTTCCAGGAAGGGCATTCACGCTAGTCACTAAGCCCATGAGTTTTCCTTTGATGCACCAACCTGGAGTTTAGGAAAGAGTATGGCGGCCCACATCACCATGGGACGCATTGGAGAAGTTTACCATAAGGAGCTTAAGGATACTATCTACCAGATTTGTGGGCACCGAGATGAGCAATGGGAGATGATCAGCACCAGGAAGGATAGATCAATCGCAGCTTTCATCCAGGAGTTAAACTAGCACATTCGTCGCCAGGAGAACCAGATGTGCGCAGGCATGATAGATCTGAAGAAGGCGATGACAAGGATCACGGAACTGGAGGAAGAACTCAAGGCTACTCGCGAAGATTATGAGGAGGAAATCGTCGTACTAGTGGAGAAGAATGACGATCTGGAAAGGAAGCTAGGAGTCTTCATGGGAGACCCCGCGCCAGGAGGAGAAGACGATGAACCCAAGGAGATTCGTTTTGAGGACTACATCATCATCGACGACACCGACTCGGACCCCGACGATAGCGATGATGACTATGAAGACGAAGCTGGAGCAGACATCATGGAGTCTTCGACCGATCAATATTTCTAGTAGACCACCACATCAGTAGTAGTATTCCACCATGTATATAGTATAGTCCGAGCACTTTTGTAATGATAGTTAAATCGATTGTAAGCCCTTGTTTGATTGATTGATATGATTGTGTTTGTCTCATGTGCATATGGGTAGTGTTTCTCTCACTAGTCCTCATTCTATTCTATTCTCTTCCCTCTAAGCCCTCAGATGCCTCCGAGACGTGACCCCGGATTTACCTTCCCACCGGAGCTCACTCAGTTGATCCAGCAGCAGAATACACTGATGCAGTTGTTAGTTCAGAACCAAGGCAACAACAACAACCCACCGCCACCACCACCAGTTGAGAACTTAGCCGCTTTCTGAGGTTGCAGCCGCCGGTGTTTTCCAGTAGCACCGAGCCGATAGTGGCAGATGATTGGCTCTGCAGGATTGGAAGGGAGTTAACCACTGCAGGATGTACAGATGCTGAGAAGGTGCGTTTTGCCGCACATCAGTTGGATGGACCAGCAGCCTCATGGTGGGAGAATTACACTGTCACCTACCCTATAGCCATTGTTACATGGGATCAGTTTCAGCAAGCGTTTCACACCGCCCATGTCTCAACAGGAGCTATGAGCATGAAGAAGCGTGAGTTTCGCAACTTGCGCCAAGGGAACCATACTGTGGGGCAGTACGTGGATGAATTTAGTAAGTTGTCTTGTTATGCCCCTGACGATGTGGCCACAGATGCCGCGAAGCAGGAGAAGTTTATGGAAGGGATGAATGATGAGATGAGCATGCAATTGATGGTGGCAACCTTTAACAACTACCAGGAGCTGGTAGACAAGGCTCTTATGATTGAAGGGAAGCAGCAGGAAATTGAGTGCCGCAAAAGGAAATATGGACAAGGAAGGTATAACTCAGGAGCTCAGCAGAAGCCTCGTCTAACCCCGAACTTGAGAGGACTTGTTCATAACCATGAAGGTCATAACCACAACGGAGGAAGTTCGCATAACCACAATGGTTCCAAGAATGGGACTGGGAATGGAACAAGCAACAATTAGAACCGCTCCAATCCAGCCACACCCGCCAAGAGAGACCTAAGTCACATTACTTGCTTCAAGTGCGGGAAGACTGGACACTATGCCACGGAATGCCCTGAAGCAAAGAATGGAAATGATAATCGGAGCGCTGGGAAGAAGCCCAATCCATTCAACAAAGGACAAGTGAACCACGTTAACGTGGAGGAGGTTGAAGGGCAGCCAGACGCAGTTATTGGTAAGTTTTTGGTTAAGTCTTTTACCGCCCTTGTTCTTTTTGATACTAGTGCATCACATTCATACATATCAAGGGGATTCGTTGATAAGTTTAAACTACCAACCCAAGCCCTTAGGACCCCTCCGTTAGTAAGTTCACCTGGAGCAGAGTATATGGCTAGCCGATGGTGCGACCGGATACCCTTAACCATTGGTAGCCATGTTTTCCCGTCAGACCTAATAATTTTGGAGTCACAAGGATTGGATGTGATATTAGGCATGGACTAGATGTCAAAGTATGGAGGAAGAATTGACGTGCTAGTAAGTCGATTTATCTCACCACCCCAGAGGGAAAAGGATCAAGTATGTATCTAGGCATGCGCCTAGGAGGAGCCAAGTAAATACCCTCACGGGAGTTGTTCAGGAGGAAGTGCCTGTAGTGAAGGATTACCCAGATGTTTTTCCAGAGGAGTTACCAGGCATGCCACCAGATCAAGACATCGAGTTTTTGATAGAGCTATTGCCAGGTATGTTGTCTACTACACAACCTTCTTCTTGTAGACATTGTTGGGCCTCCAAGTGCAGAGGTTTGTAGGACAGTAGCAAATTTCCCTCAAGTGGATGACCTAAGGTTTATCAATCAGTGGGAGGCGTAGGATGAAGATGGTCTCTCTCAAGCAACCCTGCAACCAAATAACAAAGAGTCTCTTGTGTCCCCAACACACCCAATACAATGGTAAATTGTATAGGTGCACTAGTTCGGCGAAGAGATGGTGATACAAGTGGTATATGGATGGTAGATAATAGTTTTTGTAATCTGAAATTATAAAAACAGCAAGGTAACAAGTGATAAAAGTGAGCGTAAACGGTATTGCAATGATAGGAAACAAGGCCTAGGGTTCATACTTTCACTAGTGCAAGTTCTCTCAACAATAATAGCATAATTGGATCACATAACTATCCCCCAACATGCAACAAAGAGTCACTCCAAAGTCACTAATAGCAGAGAACAAACGAAGAGATCATTGTAGGGTACGAAACCACCTCAAAGTTATCCTTTCTGATCAATCCGTTGGGATATTCCTACAAGTGTCACAAACAGCCCTAGAGTTCGTACTAGAATTACACCTTAAGACACAAATCAACCAAAACCCTAATGTCACCTAGATACTCCAATGTCACCTCAAGTATCCGTGGGTATGATTATACGATATGCGTCACACAATCTCAGATTCATCTATTCAACCAACACATAGGACCTCAAAGAGTGCCCCAAAGTTTCTACCAGAGAATCACGACGAAAACATGTGCCAACCCCTATGCATAGGTTCATGGGCGGAACCCACGAGTTGATCACCAAAACATACATCAAGTGAATCACGTGATATCCCATTGTCACCACAGATACGCACGGCAAGACATACATCAAGTGTTCTCAAATCTTTAAAGACTCAATTCGATAAGATAACTTCAAAGGGGAAACTCAATCCATTACAAGAGAGTAGAGGGGGGGTGAAACATCATAGGATCCAAATATAATAGCAAAGCTTGCGATACATCAAGATCGTATCACCTCTAACACGAGAGAGAGAGAGACCAAACACATAGCTACTGGTACATACCCTCAGCCTCGAGGGAGAACTACTCCCTCCTCGTCGTGGAGAGCACCGGGATGATGAAGATGGCCACCGGAGAGGGATTGCCCCCTCCGGCAGGGTGCCGGAACGGGTCTAGATTGGCTTTCGGTGGCTACGGAGGCTTCTGGCGGTAGAACTCCCGATCTATTGTGCTCTCTGGAAGTTTTAGGGTATATGGAGATATATAGGCGAAAGAAGTACATCAGGGGGGCCACGAGGGGCCCACGAGGGTGGAGGGCGCGCCCTAGGGGGGTGGGCTCGCCCCCTACCTCGTGGCCTCCTCGAAGCTTCCCTTACGTGCACTTCAAGTCTTCTGGGATTCTTTCCTTCCAAAAATGAGTTTCGTGAAGTTTCAGGTCAATTGGACTCCGTTTGATTTTCCTTTTCTTCGAAACCCTAAAACAAGGTAAAAACAGAAACTGGCACTGGGCTCTGGGTTAATAGGTTAGTCCCAAAATGATATAAAAGTGTATAATAAAGCCCATAAACATCCAAAACAGTAGATAATATAGCATGGAGCAATCAAAAATTATAGATACGTTGGAGACGTATCAAGGTACAGGGCCGATATCAAAGAGACCCTACCGGATGCCCGCAAATGATCTGGAGGAGATTAAGAAGCAGATCAAGGAGTTATTGGAGAAAGGTTACATCCGACGGAGCTCATCACCATGGGGAGCCCTAGTGCTTTTGGTTGAGAAGAAGGATAAGTCTCTAAGGATGGTTGTTGATTATCGTGCGTTGAATGAGGTGACGATCAAGAACAAATACCCACTGCCGATGATCAATGATTTGTTTGACCAGTTGCAAGGAGCTAAGGTGTTTTCGAAGATCGATCTGTGATCAGGATATCACCAGCTGAAGATCCGGGAGAAGGATATACCTAAAACCGCATTTACCACAAGGTACGGGTTATATGAGTATACGGTCATGTCATTTGGACTGACTAATGCCCCTGCCTATTTCATGAGCATGATGAACAAGGTGTTCATGGAATATTTGGATAAGTTTGTTGTGGTGTTCATTGATGATATAATGGTATACTCGAAGAATGAATAGGAGCACAAGGAGCATTTGCGTTTAGTTCTCGAGAAACTCAGGGAACATCAGTTGTATGCCAAGTTCAGCAAATGTGAGTTTTGGTTGAAGGAAGTTGGATTCCTTGGACATGTTATATCAGGAGAAGGTATAGCAGTAGACCCCACCAAGGTTCAGTCAGTCATTGAATGGTTGGTACCCACTTCAGTTAGCGAGATCCGCAGTTTTCTTGGACTCGCAGGATACTATCGGAGATTCATTGAGAATTTTTCCAAGATTGCGAAACCAATGACGGAGTTATTGAACAAGGATACCAAATTTAAATGGATGGAAGAGTGTGAGGTGAGTTTTCAGGAGTTAAAGAAACGTCTGATTATAGCCCCAGTACTGATTCTGCCGGATATACGCAAGGATTTCCAAGTGTATTGCGATGCGTCTTGCTTAGGACTTGGAGGAGTACTAATGCAGGACGGAAGAATTGTTTCATATGCCTCGAGACAACTGATACTGCATGAGTTAAATTATGCCACGCATGATTTGGAGTTGGCTGCTGTAGTGCATGCGTTGAAGACTTGGAGACATTACCTTATTGCAAACCGTTGTGATATGTACACAGATCATAAGAGTTTGAAGTACATTTTCACACAGAAGGAGCTGAACCTTAGGCAGAGGAGATGGTTGGATCTTATAAAGGACTATGACATGAAGCTTCACTATCATCCAGGCAAGACCAATGTCGTAGCAGACGCTTTAAGCCAGAAGAGTTATGCTAACACCCTCATAAGCACAGGATTGCCAAAGGAGTTAGCAGAGGATCTCAGGGAACTTCGATTGGAGATTGTCCCTAGAGGTTTCGTTGCAACAATGGAAGTTCAGTCTACATTGTTAGGAAAGATTTGAGAAGCTCGGAAGGATGACAAAGAGATTGCCGAGATAAAAGAGAGAATAAGCAAAGGAAAGGCTAAAGGTTTTCGTGAGGATGAACACGACACCTTGTGGTTTGAGGACCGTGTTTATGTGCCCAATAACACAGAGATTAGGAAGTTAATACTTCAGGAGGCTCATGACTCACCATACTCGATACACCCCAGAAATACCAAGATGTATTTGGATTTAAAGGAGCGGTTCTGGTGGACTGGTATGAAGAAGGATATTGCCGAGTATGTAGCCGTATGTGATGTATGTCAGAGAGTGAAGGCAGAGCATCAAAAGCCAGCAGGATTGTTACAGCCTATGCCGATACCCAAATGGAAGTGGGATAAGCTTGGCATGGGTTTCATCACCGGATTGCCCAGGACCAAATCAGGATATGACTCTATATGGGTAGTAGTTGATCGCTTGACCAAAGTGGCTCACTTTATCCCAGTGAACCACCTATACAAGTGCGAAGTTGGCCAAGATATACATGACTAGGATCGCATGTTTGCATGGAGTTCTGAGGACCATTGTATCAGATAGAGGAACCCAGTTTACCTCAAAGTTTTGGAATCAGTTGCATGAAACTTTGGGAACCAGACTGGAGTTCAGTACCGCTTTTCACCCGCAAACAGATGGACAGACCGAGAGAGTCAACCAGATTCTGGAGGATATGTTGAGAGCTTGTGCACTAGATTATGGAACTAGTTGGGATGACAACCTGCCCTACGCGGAGTTCTCATACAACAACAGTTAGCAGGTCAGTTTGAAGATGGCACCGTTCGAAGCCCTGTATGGAAGAAGGTGCAGGACGCCGTTGATGTGGGATGAAGTTGGAGACCGCCAGTTGTTTGGACCAGATATGATTAAGGAATCAGAAGAGAAGGTTAAGCTGATCCGAGATAGACTGAAGGTAGCGCAGTCTAGGCAGAAGAGTTATGCAGATTCAAAACGCAAGGAGGTAGTCTATGAAATCAGAGACAACGTATTTGCGAGTTTCACCTTTGCGAGGTGTTAAACGTTTTGAAGTTAAGGGAAAGTTAGCCCCGAGATTTGTAGGACCATACCGTGTTTTGGAACGCATGGGAGAAGTTGCCTACAAGTTAGAGTTACCAGAAGGATTGTCAGGCATTCATGATGTGTTTCATGTTTCAAAGTTGAAGAAGTGTCATGCTGAGATGGCCGATATACCACTAAGAGATACAGTGCCCTTGGAAGCGATTCAGTTGGACAGTGACCTGACCTACGAGGAGAAGCCAGTCAAGATTCTCGAGTTTGCCAGCCGGGTTACTCGCAGCAAGGTTATCAAGTTTTGCAAAGTTCAGTGGAGCCACCATACCAAGGACGAAGCCACCTGGGAACGAGAGGATGATCTTCGCAAAGACCACCCACACCTATTTTCTAGCCAACCCGAATCTCAAGGGCGAGATACATCTTAAGGGGGTAGGTTTGTAACATCCCAAATTTTCAATTTGGAATGTTATACATAGATCATCCATGCATATCATATTTTATTGCACTTTCGTTTGGCTAGATCCTAGAAATTCTACGCAACTCAAGGACCCACAGAGAGAGTTGGGAATTTCGTTATTTTCATATTTGAGTTTTCTCAAATTTTGAAAAAGAGAGGATCATTTGATTTTAATTATTTTATCTTCAAATATTTCTTTTATAAAAATAAAAGAGAGAGGATAAAATGACTTCCTCAAAATAAAGAAATATTGGAGATTTAATATTAAAATCGAATAAGATTTTTGTTCGGAGTTTTATCGCTATTTTATTTGAATTAGGAAAAAAATGCGTTTCTCAAAATTGCATTTTAGGCCCAAATAAATGTTCACCTTGTCCGGCCTATTTTTAGAGGACGGGGAAAAAGTTATTTCAGGATTTTTGGAGTCCGTTTAGTATTTCTTTTCTTTCTTTTTCTGCACGTCGGAATTATTTTAAAAAAGGGGGAAACCGACCTACGGGCCGTATCCGGCCCGGACTCCTCCCAGCCCCTCCTTATAAACTGCGCCGCCGAGCCCACCGCAGCCCAACCAACCCCGCCGCTGCCCAAACCCTAACCCTAGCGCTGCCGCCTAGAGCCGCCGCCGTGCCACGCCGGTTGCCGCCGACCATTGCCGCCGGAGCCGCCCCGCCGCCGCCCGCTGGAGTTCGAGGTAGCCGCCGTTTTTTTTAAACCGATCGGTTTTATTACGTAAACCCTAGTTTCGTTTTTTATTATTGATAGATCGGTTCGCCGGTTTTCTCGGTTTAGTTATTTGGAGGACGTTCATCCGTACGTTCGTTTTAACGAACGATTTTTCGTCCGTTTGTCGCAGACAACGAACGTTCGTTCGTTAGCCTATTCGTCAGTTTTTCTTTTTCTTGGATTTTTCACGATTATTTTCGATCGTGATTTCTGATCCGATTTTCGTTTTAGTTTATCTTTTCGCTCGTTTATCGGAATCAGGCGATTCGAGCGCCTAGATCTTTGTCTCGAAGCCCTCTTTCCGTTTAACCAACTTGAACAAGATTTTGGTATTGTAAAATTTGACTCTAGTACAGATTAGTAATTGGATCTTGTTTCTTTCATAGTTTAAGTTTCGTTGCTCCATTTGATTTGATTCTTTTTGCAAACTGGAGTTCTTAAGTTGAACTTTCTGGTTAATCTTCTTATTCGTGTTTTACCCGTGCTTCTTTGCTTGATTGCTTATGTATGCTATTGCTTGTTTGCGATAGAACACCCAGAATGCGAAGCGTGCTACTACGAGTCTCTAGGTTTTGCGGATCATCAACAAGGCAAGTGACACTTTGATCATACCCCTTTATCACCCAGTTTTTATGCATTAGTTCCAATCCTCAAACATTGCATGAGTAGGTTGTGATATAACATGTAGGTTTGGTAAGTAGTTAATGAGGTAGAACCTATTGCCCTGTTATTATCAAACCCTTGGGAGTTGCTTCTACGTATTGCTTATATTGCTATGCTATGCTCGTAGACGTGGTTTGGGTGAGTGAGTCCATGACAGATGTGAGATTGTTAATTAACGGTTCAACTTAAGGTGGCAACTTTAATACACATCTGGGTGGATTGCTTGTCGGGCACCTGGAGAATCCAGTGTTGTCCTAGGATATCCCAGAGGACCCGTGTGATAATCCTAAGGTTCGCCACCCAAGCTCAAAGGGAACTGAGATATTTCATGCTAGAAACTTCCGTGTGCAGCCACAAGGTATTATGGGCTCTAGCATAGTTGAGTAAGTTGCATGACCTCTTCCAGTGGTAGGCTAGCAGATGTAGGAGATGTAGGTTGGTACTGTCTACCCGGGGTTAGAGTTAATGCTTCTGAAAGACTGTGTCTCGGTCATCCATTTCTCAAACACCATGTAGTGCGAGAAATCCAACAGAGGAGATCGAGTCTTGTGGGGAAAAGTGCGCAAACCTCTGCAGAGTGTATAAACTAATCATGGTTAGCCGTGTCCCTCGGTTATGGACATCTTGAGTATCTAGTACTTGGATTATCATATGTATATCATCACACTAACTTAATATTGTTGGGTTGATAATTACTTTTAATTGGGATTGAGTTGGAGGAACCTTCTCAATGATGTTTCAACTACCATGGTAGTTAAATAAAATATATTCCTTTGTTGTAGGGAAAAATTGGCTTTTCGCAAAACTATAACCAAAGAGCCTTTCCACCAGCCAAATATGCATGTAGTGATAGCATTATTCAGTTCCTGCTCTACTGTGTTATATTGCCAGCATATTCCATGTGCGGACCCGTTTTCGGGCTGCAACGTATTATGTTGCAGACTTTTCAGACGAGGAATAAGGTTCGTTAGGTCGTTGCCGTGCAGCTCAGCTATGCCATTGGAGTTGATGGACTCGCGTTATCTTCCAAGCCTTCCGCTGTTATCGTATTAGATGGCCTTAAGCCATATTTATTGTAATAAGTTCTCTTCTGAGACATTCGATGTAATAAGTGTGTGATTGCTAGTCTGTTATAAATCCTTCGAGTACTGTGTGTGTCTGTATTACCGATCCAGGGATGACACTGAAGCACAGAGACTTGACCGTTTGAGGTCGGGTCGCTACACTTGGTAGAGGGCCCAGACCCGAAGACGGCTTAAGGCCCATAGATATAAACCGCCATGTATGTAAACTTGTACAGTAAGGCATGTAAGAAAGGTCACCGAGCCGGACATGTAGTATTAGCCGGCCAGGACTCTGTAGCCTGCAGGGCGTCAACCCGTGTATATAAGGGGACGACCTAGCGGCGGCTTAGGACAAGAAACGACAGATCGAGAGTCGGGTCAAGCGTATTTGCTCCCTGCTCATTGAAACCCTAGCAATACCACCTGCAACTGGACTAGGCTTTTACCTTCATCGTAAGGGGCCGAACCAGTATAAACTCCTCATGTCCTTTGTCCTGATTAACCCCTTTAAGCTAACCTCATCGCGATGGTTCCACGACTAAGTCCTCACACTAGGACATCTGCCGTGACAATTCCACGATAGTATATATGATTATTATGATGTGGAACAAATAGAAGAATTCGTTGCTTTTTTGGGTGCTTATGAATTGAATCTTTGTTTAAAGAGTTTGAAGATTTTGATGATTCAGTTTATAGACCTGAAAATTTAGCTATCCTTAAATATTGCTATGAGAATTATAAACACAATTATGATATTGATGAATTTATTAAGAAAGTCTCCGCTGTCCGATAAGAGATTAATATTTTGCAAGAGTCTATGGAAGAAGAAATCGGTGAAACTATGAGCTCATTGGATGAAAAAGATGATGAGGAGAGCGAAGAACAAAAGGAGGAAGAGTGGATTAGCTACCTGTGCCCACCTTCTAATGAGAGTAACTCTTCAACTCATACATTGTTTAATTTCCCTTCGTGCTTACCGAAGGATGATTGCTACGATGATTTGTATGATCCCGTTGATTCTTTTGAAATATCCCTTTTTGATGATGTTTGCTATGCTTGTGGCCAAGATGCCAATATGAATTATGCTTATGGAGATGAACTTTCTATAGTTCCTTATGTTAAACATGAAATTGTTGCTATTGCACCCACGCATGATAGTCCTATTATCTATTTGAATTCTCCCGACTACACTATATCGGAGAAGTTTGCCCTTATTAAGGATTATATTGATGGGTTGCGTTTCACTACTACACATGATGATCTTGATAGATATAATATGCATGTGCTTGCTTCTCCTACTTGCAATTATTATGAGAGAGGAACTACATCTCTGCCTCTCCATGTTTCCAATATGGTAAAATTGCAAGAAACTGTTTATACTATGCATTGGCCTTTACTATGTGTGCATGAATTGTTCTTTTATGACATGCCGATGCATAGGCAGAGAGTTAGATTTCATCATTACATGATATATGTTGCTTTGTGCTCACTACTAAATCACAAATCATTGTTAATTAAAATTGGCTTTGATATACCTTGGGATCCGGATGGATTCATTATTTGAGCACCTTATGCCTAGCTTAATGGCTTTAAAGAAAGCGCTGCCAGGGAGACAACCCAGAAGTTTTAGAGAGTCATTTATTTCTATTTAGTGCTTTTATATAGTTAAAAAAATAAAAAATAAAAATAAAGAGGTGAACCCAAAACTTTTCAAAAAGGAAAGTGAAAGTGAGAGAGACAAGCATTGTTGAAGTGGGGGAGCTCCTTGAACTTTGTTCATGCTCACAGAAACTTTTTGAATCTTGATTACAAAAACTTTTCAACAAAAATAATTATCCCCTTGTACAATTCCATCGTATTATAAAAATAATGTGCCAAGATTTGCCTTTAGGATGTTTACATTGCTTGTTGGTTTGTGGGGTGCAGAACAGAAACTTTGGCTGTAGTGCACGATTTTACATTTTTACTGGAACGTCAAACGGATCTGAATCTTTTTGCACTGTCTTTCTATACAAATTGTTTAAGAATTTTCAGAGTACCATAAGTATGGTGAATGTTCAAATTACTACAGATTGTCCTGTTTAAGACAAATTCTGTTTTTGATGCATAGTTTGCTTGTTTTGATGAAACTATCAATTTCTATCAGTGGATTAAGCCATGGAAAAGTTATATTATAGTAGCTACAATGCAAAAACAGAATATGAATTGGTTTGCAATAGTAATTTGAGTAGTGATTTGCTTTATTATACTAACGGATCTTACCAAACTTTCTGTTAAGTTTTGTGTGATTGAAGTTTTCAAGTTTTGGGAGAGACCACGATGGACGAAGGAATAAGGAGTGGCAAGAGCCTAAGCTTGGGGATGACTGAGGCACACCAAGGAAATATTCAAGGACTCCCAAGAAACCAAGCTTGGGGATGCCCCGGAAGGCATCCCCTCTTTCTTCTAACAATCATCGGTAATTTTACTTGGAGCTGTATTTTTATTCGTCACATGATATGCGTAAATCTTGGAGCGTCTTTTGCATTTAGTTTTCACTTATCTTTGATGCACCATGCTGGTATGAGATAGTCCTTGGTTGATTTATAGAATGCTCATTGCACTTCACTTATATCTTTTGAGTATGGCTTTATAGAATGCTTCATGTGCTTCACTTATGTCTTTTGAAGGTTGGATCGCCTGTTTCTCTTCACATAGAAAACCGCCATTTGTAGAATGCTCTTTTGCTTCACTTATATTTGTTAGAGCGTGGGCATATCTTTTGTAGAAAGAATTAAACTCTCTTGCTTCAGTTATATCTATTTAGAGATATGACAGGAACTAGTCATTCACATGGTTAGTCATTAAATCCTACATAAAACTTGTAGATCACTGAATATGATATGTTTAATTCCTTGCAATAGTTTTGCGATATAAAGATGGTGACATTAGAGTCATGCTAGTGGGTAGTTGTGGATTGTAGAAATACTTGTGTTGAAGTTTGTGATTCCCGCAGCATGCACGTATGGTGAACCGTTATTTGATGAAGTCGGAGCATGAGGTATTTATTGATTGTCTTCCTTACGAGTGGCGGTGGGGGATGAGTGATGGTCTTTTCCTACCAATATATCCCCCTAGGAGCATGTGTGTAGTACTTTATTTCGATGACTAATAGATTTTTGCAATAAGTATGTGAGTTCATTATGACTAATGTCGAGTCCATGGATTATACACACTCTCACCCTTCCATCATTTCTAGCCTCTTCGGTGCCGTGCATTGCCCTTTCTCACCTCGAGAGTTGGTGCAAACTTCGCTGGTGCATCCAAATCCCATGATACGATACGCTCTATCACACATAAGCCTCCTTATATCTTCCTCAAAACGGCCACCATACCTACCTATTATGGCATTTCCATAGACATTCCGAGATATATTGCCATGCAACTTCCATCATCATCATATACATGACTTGAGCATTTATTGTCATATTGCTTTGCATGATCGTAAGATAGCTAGCATGATGTTTTCATGGCTTGTCCATTTTTTGATGTCACTGCTACGCTAGATCATTGCACATCCCGGTACACTGCCGGAGGCATTCATATAGAGTCATATTTTGTTCTAGTATCGAGTCGTAATATTGAGTTGTAAGTAAATAAAAGTGTGATTATCGTCATTATTAGAACATTATCCCATGTGAGGTTATCAAAATAAAAGTGGCCAAAGAAGCCCAAAAAAAGAGAGAGAGGCCAAAGAAGCCTACAAAAAAAGAAAACAAGAAAAAAAATAAAAAAAATGAGAGAAAAGAGAGAAGGGACAATGTTACTATCCTTTTACCACACTTGTGCTTCAGAGTAGCACCATGTTCTTCATATAGAGAATCTCTTGAGTTATCACTTTCATATACTAGTGGGAAATTTCATTTTAGAACTTGGCTTGTATATTCCGATGATGGGCTTCCTCAAATGCCCGAGGTCTTCATGAGCAAGCAAGTTGGATGCACACCCACTTAGTTTCCAGTTTGAGCTTTCATACACTTATAGCTCTTAGTGCATCCGTTGCATGGCAATCCCTACTCCTCACATTGACATCAATTGATGGGCATCTCCATAGCCCGTTGATTAGCTGCATCGATGTGAGACTTTCTCCTTTTTGTCTTCTCCACACAACCTCCACCATCATATTCTATTCCACCCATAGTGCTATGTCCATGGCTCACACTCATGTATTGCGTGAAAGTAGAAAAGGTTTGAGAACATCAAAAGTTTTAAACAATTGCTTGGCTTGTCATCGGGGTTGTGCATGATTTGAATATTTGGTGTGGTGAAGATGGAGCATAGCCAAACCATATGATTTTGTAGGGATGAGCTTTCTTTGGCCATGTTATTTTGAAAATACATGATTGCTTTATTAGTATTCTTGAAGTATTATTGTCTTAATGTCAAATGATAGACTATTGCTTTGAATCACTCGTGTCTTAATATTCATGCCATGATAAGATTACATGATCATGATTATGATAGTTAGCATTACACATCAAAAATTATCTTTTTTATCATTTACCTACTCGAGGACGAGCAGGAATTAAGCTTGGGGATGTTGATATGTCTCCGTCGTATCTATAATTTTTGATTGTTCCGTGCCAATATTCTACAACTTTCATATACTTTTGGCAACTTTTTGTACTATTTTTTGGGACTAACATATTGATCCCATGCCAAGTGCCAGTTCCTGTTTGTTGCATGTTTTTTTCGCAAAAAATCCATATCAAACAGAGTCCAAACGGGATAAAAACGGATGGATTTTTTTTGGAATATATGTGGATTTTGGGAAGTGGAATCAACGCGAGACGATGCCCGAGGGGGGCACGAGGCAGGGGGCATGCCCCAGGGGGGCAGGCGTGCCCCTGAACCTCGTGGACACCCTGTAAGGCGGTTGATGCCCTTATTTCGCCGCAAGAAAGCTAATATCCGGATAAAAATCATGTCCAAATTTCATCCCAATCAGAGTTACGGATCTCCGGGAATATAAGAAACAGTGAAAGGGCAGAATCTGGAATGCAGAAATAGAGAGAGACAGAGAGACAGATCCAATCTCGGAGGGGCTCTCGCTCCTCCCATGCCATGGAGACCAAGGACCAGATGGGAAACCCTTCTCCCATCTAGGGAGAAGGTCAAGGAAGAAGAAGAAGAAGGGGGCTCTCTCCCCCTCTCTCCCAGTGGCGCCGGAACGCGGCCGGGGCCATCATCGTGACAGGGATCTACACCAACAACTTCACCGCCGTCATCACCAACTCTTCGCCCCTATATGCAGCGGTGTAACCCCTCTTTTACCCGCTATAATCTCTACTTAAACATGGTACTCAATGCTATATATTATTTCCCAATGATGTATGTCTATCCTATGATGTTTGAGTAGATCCGTTTTGTCCTATGGGTTAATTGATGATCGTGATTGGTTTGAGTAGCATGTTTTATTATTGGTGCTGTCTGTTGGGGAACGTAGTAATTTCGAAAAATTCCTATGCACATGCAGGATCATGGTGATGCATAGCAACGAGAGGGGAGAGTGTCATCCACGTACCCTTGTAGACCGTTAAGCGTAAGCAGTATGACAACGCGGTTGATGTAGTCATACGTCTTCACGATCAACCGATCCTCTGTACCGAACGTACGGCAACTCCACGTTCAGCACACGTTCAGCTTGGTGACATCCTGCGAACTCGCAATCCAGTAGAGCTCGGGGAAGAGTTTCGTCAGCACGACGGCATGGTGACGATGTTGATGAAGCTACCGCAGCTGGGCTTCACCTAAACACCGCTACAGTATGACCGAGGTGGATTATGGTGGAGGGGGGCACCGCACACGGCTGGGAGAGATCTTTGTGATCAACTTGTGTGTCTAGAGGTGCCCCCTGCCCCTGTATATAAAGGAGCAAGGGGGAGGCCGGCCGGCCCTTGTTGGTGCGCCAGGAGGAGGAATCCTCCTAGTAGGAGTAGGATTCCTCCCTTTCCTACTCCTACTAGGAGGGGGAAAGGAAGGGGAAGAAAGAGAAGGAAAGGGGGGCGCCGCCCCCCTCTCCTAGTCCAATTCAGACCAGAGGGAGGGGGCGCGCTGCCTGCCCTAGGCCGGCCCCTCTCTCTTTCCCTTATGGCCCAACAAGGCCCATTAGCCCCTGGGGGGTTCCGGTAACCCCTCCGGTACTCCGGTAAAATCCCGATTTTACCTAGAACTCTTCCGATGTCCAAATGCAGGATTCCAATATATCAATCTTTATGTATCGACCATTTTGACACTCCTTGTCATGTCCTTGATCATATCGGGGACTCCGAACTACCTTCGGTACATCGAAACATATAAACTCATAAAACCGATTGTCACAGAACTTTAAGCGTGCGGACCCTACGGGTTCGAGAACTATGTAGACATGACCGAGACATGTCTCCGGTCAATAACCAATAGCGGAACCTGGATGCTCATATTGGTTCCAACATACTCTACAAAGATTTATCGGTCAAACCGCATAACACTATACGTTGTTCTCTTTGTCATCGGTACGTTACTTGCCCGAGATTCGATCATCGGTATCCCAATACCTAGTTCAATCTCATTACCGGCAAGTCTCTTTACTCGTTCCGTAATACACTATCCCGCAACTAACTCATTAGTTGTATTGCTTGCAAGGCTTATAGTGATGTGTATTACCGAGAGGGCCCAGAGATACCTCTCCGACAATCGGAGTGAGAAATCCTAATCTTGATCTATGCCAACTCAACAAGTACCATCGGAGACACTTGTAGAGCACCTTTATAATCACCCAGTTACGTTGTGATGTTTGGTAGCACACAAAGTGTTCCTCTGGTATTCGGGAGTTGCATAATCTCATAGTCATAAGAACATGTATAAGTCATGAAGAAAGCAATAGCAGTAAACAAAAACGATCAAGTGCTAAGCTAACGGAATGGGTCAAGTCAATCATATCATTCTCCTAATGATGTGATCCCATTGATCAAATAACAACTCTTGTCTATGGTTAGGAAACTTAACCATCTTTGATCAATGAGCTAGTCAAGTAGAGGCACACTAGTGACATTATGTTTGTCTATGTATTCACACATGTATTATGTTTCCGGTTAATACAATTCTAGCATGAATAATAAACATTTATCATGAAATAAGGAAATAAATAATAACTTTATTATTGCCGCTAGGGCATATTTCCTTCAGTCTCCCACTTGCACTAGAGTCAATAATCTAGATTACACGGTAATGATTCTAACACCCATGGAGCCTTGGTGTTGATCATGTTTTGCTCGTGGAAGAGGCTTAGTCAACGGGTCTGCAACATTTAGATCCATATGTATCTTGCAAATCTCTATGTCTCCCACCTGGACTTGATCCCGGATGGAGTTGAAGCGTCTCTTGATGTGCTTTGTTCTCTTGTGAAATCTAGATTCCTTTGCCAAGGCAATTGCACCAGTATTGTCACAAAAGATTTTCATTGGACCCGATGCACTAGGTATGACACCTAGATCGGATATGAACTCCTTCATCCAGACTTCTTCATTCGTTGCTTCTGAAGCAGCAATGTACTCCGCTTCGCATGTAGATCCTGCCACGACGCTCTGTTTAGAACTGCTCCAACTGACAGCTCCACCGTTTAATATAAACACGTATCCAATTTGCGATTTAGAATCGTCCGGATCAATGTCAAAGCTTGCATCAACGTGACCATTTATGATGAGCTCTTTGTCACCTCCATAAATGAGAAACATATCCTTGGTCCTTTTCAGGTACTTCAGGATGTTCTTGACCATTGTCCAGTGATCCACTCTTGGATTACTTTGGTACCTCCCTGCTAGACTAATGGCAAGGCACACATCAGGTCTAGTAGACAGCATTGCATACATGATAGAGCCTATGGCAGAAGCATAGGGAACACTTTTCATTTTCTCTCTATCTTCTGCATTGGTCGGGCATTGAGTCTTACTCAACTTCACACCTTGTAATACAGGCAAGAACCCTTTCTTAGCTTGATCCATTTTAAACTTGTTCAAAACTTTATCAAGGTATGTGCTTTGTGAAAGTCCAATTAAGCGTCTTGATCTATCTCTGTAGATCTTGATGCCCAATATATAAGCAGCTTCACCGAGGTCTTTCATTGGAAAACTCTTATTCAAGTATCCTTTTATCCTATCTAGAAAATCTATATCATTTCCAATGAACAATATGTCATCCACATATAATATTAGAAATGCTACAGAGCTCCCACTCACTTTCTTGTAAATACAGGCTTCTCCAAAAGTCTATATAAAACCATATGCTTTGATCACACTATCAAAACGTTTATTCCAACTGCGAGAGGCTTGAACCAGTCCATAAATGGATCGCTGGAGCTTGCACACTTTGTTAGCTCCCTTTGGATCGTAAAACCTTCAGGTTGCATCATATACATCTCTTCTTCCAGAAATCCATTCTGGAATGCAGTCTTTACATCCATTTGCCAAATTTCATAATCATAAAACGCGACAATTGCTAACATGATTCGGACTGACTTAAGCATCACTACGGGTGAGAAGGTCTCATCGTAGTCAACTCCTTGAACTTGTCAAAAACCTTCCGCAACAAGTCGAGCTATGTAGACAGTAACATTACCGTCAACGTCTGTGTTCTTCTTGAAGATCCATTTATTCTTGATGGCTTGCCTATCATCGGGCAAGTCAACCAAACTCCACACTTTGTTCTCATACATGGATCCCATCTCAGATTTCATGGCCTCAAGCCATTTTGCAGAATATGGGCTCATCATCGCTTCCTCATAGTTAGTAGGTTCGTCATGGTCAAGTAACATGACCTCCAGAATAGGATTACCATACGAGGTTCGGTAGTAACTTGATCTGAAGTTTCATGATCATCATCATTAGCTTCCTCACTAATTGGTGTAGGTGTCACAGGAACAGGTTTCTGTGACGAACTACTTTCCAACAAGGGAGCAGGTACTGTTACCTCATCAAGTTCTACTTTCCTCCCACTCACTTCTTTCGAGAGAAACTCCTTCTCTAGAAAGGATACATTCTTAGCAACGAATGTCTTGCCTTCAGATCTGTGATAGAAGGTGTACCCAATAGTTTCCTTTGGGTATCCTATGAAGACACATTTCTCCGATTTGGGTTCGAGCTTATCAGGTTGAAGCTTTTTCACATAAGCATCGCACCCCAAACTTTAAGAAACGACAACTTTGGTTTCTTGCCAAACCATAGTTCATAAGGTGTCGTCTCAACGGATTTTGATGGGGCCCTATTTAACGTGAATGCAGCCATCTCTAAAGCATAACCCCAAAATGATAGCGGTAAATCAGTAAGAGTAATCATAGATCGCACCATATCTAGTAAAGTACGATTATGACGTTCGGACACACCATTACGTTGTGGTGTTCCAGGTGGCGTGAGTTGCGAAACTATTCCGCATTGTTTCAAATGTAGACCAAACTCGTAACTCAAATACTCTCCTCCATGATCAGATCGTAGAAACTTTATTTTCTTGTTATGATGATTTTCCACTTCACTCTGAAATTCTTTGAACTTTTCAAATGTTTCAGACTTATGTTTCATTAAGTAGATATACCCATATTTGCTTAAATCATCTGTGAAGGTGAGAAAATAACGATACCTGCCGTGAGCCTCAATATTCATCGGGCCACATACATCAGTATGTATGATCTCCAACAAGTCTGTTGCTCGCTCCATTGTTCTGGAGAACGGCGTTTTAGTCATCTTGCCCATAAGGCATGGTTCGCAAGTACCAAGTGATTCCAAAAGTCCAACAATATGGAGTTTCTTCATGCGCTTTACACCAATATGACCTAAACGGCAGTGCCAAAAATAAGTTGCACTATCATTATCAACTCTGCATCTTTTGGCTTCAATATTATGAATATGTGTATCACTACTATCGAGATTCATCAGAAATAGACCACTCTTCAAGGGTGCATGACCACAAAAGATATTACTCATATAAATAGAACAACCATTATTTTCGGATTTAAATGAATAACCGCCTCGCATTAAACAAGATCCAGATATAATGTTCATGCTCAATGCTGGCACCAAATAACAATTATTTAGGTCTAAAACTAATCCCGAAGGTAGATGTAGAGGTAGAGTGCCGACGACGATCACATCGACTTTGGAACCATTTCCCACGTGCATCGTCACCTCGTCCTTAGCCAGTCTTCGCTTAATCTGTAGCCCCTGTTTCGAGTTGCAAATATTAGCAACAGAACCAGTATCAAATACCCAGGTGCTACTGCGAGCTCTAGTAAGGTACACATCAATAACATGTATATCACATATACCTTTGTTCACCTTGCCATCCTTCTTATCCGCCAAATACTTGGGGCAGTTCCGCTTCCAGTGACTAGTCTGTTTGCAATAGAAGCACTCAGTCTCAGGCTTAGGTCCAGACTTGGGTTTCTTCTCTTGAGCAACAACTTGCTTGCTGTTCTTCTTGAAGTTCCTCTTCTTCTTCCCTTTACCCTTTTTCTCGAAACTGGTGGTTTTGTTAACCATCAACACTTGATGCTCCTTTTTGATTTCTACCTCCGCAGCCTTTAGCATCGCGAAGAGGTCGGGAATTGTCTTATTCATCCCTTGCATATTATAGTTCATCATGAAGCTTTTGTAGCTTGGTGGCAGTGATTGAAGAACTCTATCAATCACACTATCAACAGGAAGATTAACTCCCAGTTGAGTCAGGTGATTATGATACCCAGACATTTTGAGTATATGCTCACTAACAGAACTATTCTCCTCTGTCGGTGTCAAAACCGGCGGATCTCGGGTAGGGGGTCCCGAACTGTGCGTCTAAGGCGGATGGTAACAGGAGGCAGGGGACACGATGTTTTACCCAGGTTCGGGCCCTCTTGATGGAGGTAAAACCCTACATCCTGCTTGATTATTCTTGATAATATGGGTATTACAAGAGTTGATCTACCACAAGATCGGAGAGGCTAAACCCTAGAATCTAGCCTATGGTATGATTGTATGTTGTCCTACGGACTAAAACCCTCCGGTTTATATAGACACCGGAAGGGGCTAGGGTTACACAAGGTCGGTTACAAAGGAGGAGATATACATATCCGTATTGCCTAGCTTGCCTTCCATGCCAAGTAGAGTCCCATCCGGACACGGGACAAAGTCTTCAATCTTGTATCTTCATAGTCCAACAGTCCGGCCAAAGGATATAGTCTGGCTGTCCGGAGACCCCCTAATCCAGGACTCCCTCAGTAGCCCCTGAACCAGGCTTCAATGACGACGAGTCCGGCGTGCAGTGTTGTCTTCGGCATTGCAAGGCGAGTTCCTTCTCCGAATACACCACGGAAGAATTTGAATACAAGGATAGTGTCCGACCCTGCAAAATAAGTTCCACATACCACTGTAGAGAGAATAATATTACCACAAATCTAATATGCTGACACGTTTTGGCAGCATGACATCACGCCACGGCCCGGTAATTATTTGAACCATTTTTCTTTAACCAGCCCTCGCACATAACGCGAGGCGGTTTCTTGACACGTCTTATCAAAGCAGAGATCGTGTTCCCCTTATTACGGGATTCTCATCAATACGGACGTGGGTAACCCAACCGCGCCATCAATTACGGCGCTTGGGGGGACAAGCGAGTTTTACCAGGCTAGTGGGGGCGCATAGTTTAGTCTGCCTTTATAAAGGGATAAGATCTCACCTTTTTCTACCCACGCCTTCTTCCTCCTTGCTCATCCATTCTAGCGCACTCGAGCTCCAGCGCCCAAGTCCGCATCCTCCTCCTCAACTCTCTCCAAACATGTCCGGAGCGGGAGGCAAGTGGATGGCTGCTACGTCTTGAGCTTGTGTTGGTTTTCCCCGAAGAGGAAGGGATGATGCAGCAGACTAGCGTAAGTATTTCCCTCAGTTTTTGAGAACCAAGGTATCAATCCAGTAGGAGGCCACGCTCAAGTCCCTCGTACCTGCACAAAACGATAACTACTCACAACCAACGCGATTAGGGGTTGTCAATCCCTTCACGCTCACTTACGAGAGTGAGGTCTGATAGATATAATATTTTTTGGTATTTTTGGTATAAAGATGCAAAGTAAAAAGTAAAAGCAAAGCAAGATTAAAGTGATGGAGATTGATATGATGAGAATAGACCTGGGGGCCATAGGTTTCACTAGTGGCTTCTCTCAAGAGCATAAGTATTCTACGGTGGATGAACAAATTACTGTTGAGCAATTGACAGAATTGAGCATAGTTATGAGAATATCTAGGCATGATCATGTATATAGGCATCACGTCCGTGACAAGTAGATCGAAACGATTCTGCATCTACTACTATTACTCCACTCATCGACCGCTATCCAGCATGCATCTAGAGTATTAAGTTGAAAACAGAGTAACGCCTTAAGCAAGATGACATGATGTAGAGAGATAAATTCATGCAATATGAAATAAACCCCATCTTGTTATCCTCGATGGCAACGATACAATACGTGCCTTGCTGCCCCTTCTGTCACTGGGTAAGGACACCGCAAGATCGAACTCAAAGCTAAGCACTTCTCCCATGGCAAGAACTACCAATCTAGCTGGCCAAACCAAATGGATAATTCGAAGAGACTTGTAAAGATAACCAATCATGCATAAAAGAATTCAGAGAAGATTCAAATATTATTCATAGATAGACTTGATCATAAACCCACAATTCATTGGTCTCAACAAACACACCGCAAAAAGAAGATTACATCGAATAGATCTCCACAAGAGAGGGGAGAACTTTGTATTGAGATTCAAAGAGAGAGAAGAAGCCATCTAGCTACTAACTATGGACCCGAAGGTCTGAGGTAAACTACTCACACTTCATCGGAGAGGCTGTGATGATGTAGAAACCCCTCCGTGATGACGGCCCTCTTCCGGTGGAGCTCCGGAACAGGCTCCAAGATGGGATCTCGTGGATACAGAAAGTTGCGGCAGTGGAATTAGGTTTTTGGCTCCTGTTCTGATTGCTTGGGGGTACGTGTGTATATATACGAGGAAGAAGTACATCGGAGGAGCAACGAGGGGCCCACGAGGTAGGGGGGCGCGCCCTAGGGGGGCCCCACCCTCGTGACCGCCTCTTTTGTTCCTTGGAGCAGGGTCCAAGTCTCACGGATCACGTTCGGTGAGAAAATCACGTTCCCGAAGATTTTATTCTGTTTGGACTCCGTTTGATATTCCGTTTCTTTGAAACACTGAAATAGGCAAAAAACAGCAATTCTGGGCTGGGCCTCCGGTTAATAGGTTAGTCCCAAAAATAATATAAAAGTGGAAAATAAAGCCCAATATAGTCCAAAACAGTAGATAATATAGCATGGAGCAATCAAAAATTTTAGATACGTTGGAGACGTATCAGGCATCCCCAAGCTTAATTCCTGCTCGTCCTCGAGTAGGTAAATGATAAAAAGAGAATTTTTGATGCGGAGTGCTACTTGGCATAATTTCAATGCAAATATTCTTAATTGTGGTATGAATATTCAGATTAGAAAGATTCAAGACAAAAGTTTATATTGACATAAAAAATAATAATACTTCAAGCATACTAACAAAGCAATTATGTCTTCTCAAAATAACATGGCCAAAGAAAGTTATCCCTACAAAATCATATAGTCTGGCTATGCTCCATCTTCACCACACAAAGTATTTAAATTATGCACAACCCCAATGAAAAGCCAAGCAATTGTTTCATACTCTAACTTTTTCAAAACTTTTTCAATCTTCACGCAATACATGAGCGTGAGCCATGGATATAGCACTATAGGTGGAATAGAATGGTGGTTGTGGAGAAGACAAAAAGGAGGGGAAGATAGTCTCACATCAACTAGGCGTATCAACGGGCTATGGAGATGCCCATCAATAGATATCAATGTGAGTGAGTAGGGATTGCCATGCAACGGATGCACTAGAGCTATGAATGTATGAAATCTCAACAAAAGAAACTAGTGGGTGCGCATCCAACCTACTTGCTCACGAAGACCTAGGGCAATTTGAGGAAGCCCATCATTGGAATATACAAGCCAAGTTCTATAATGTAAAATTCCCACTAGTATATGAAAGTGACAACATATGAGACTCTCTATATGAAGAACATGGTGCTACTTTGAAGCACAATATATGAGACTCACTATATCATGGTGCTACTTTGAAGCACAAGTGTGGAAAAAAGGATAGTAGCATTGCCCCTTTTTATTTATTTTCTTTTTTTTGGGCCTTCTTTTTTTTCTTTGGCCTTTTTTTTCTTTTTTTTTTCTTTGGGACAATGCTCTATTGAATGATGATCATCACACTTTTATTTATTTACAACTCAATGATTACAACTCGATTCTAAAACAAAGTATGGCTCTATATGGATGCCTCCGACGGTGTACCGGGATATGCAATGAATCAAGAGTGACAAGTATGAAGAAATTATGAACGGTGGCTTTTCCACAAATACTATGTCAACTACATGATCATGCTAAGCAATATGACAATGATGAATGTGTCATGATGAACTAGATGGTGAAAAGTTGCATGGCAATATATCTCGGAATGGCTATGGAAATGCCATAATAGGTAGGTATGGTGGCTGTTTTGAGGAAGGTATATGGTAGGTGTATGATACCGACGAAAGGTGTGCGGTATTAGAAAGGCTAGCAAAGGTGGAAGGGTGAGAGTGCGTATAGTCTATGGACTCAACATTAGTCATAAAGAACTCATATACTTATTGCAAAAATCTAGAAGTTATCAAAGCAAAGTATTACGCGCATGCTCCTAGGGGGATAGATTGGTAGGAAAAGACCATCGCTTGTCCCCGACCGCCACTCATAAGGAAGACAATCAATAAATAAATCATGCTCCGTGACGGTGTCCTGGGCTAGGGGGTACTCACCACGTCATCTCCCGATCTGTTAGATTGGGCCGAGGACCCCCATGGCCGTATACTCATGGGCCAGTTCGGACAACTGCCGCATACATGGAAGATTCCACAAGACTTGGTTATCAAGACAAGGACTCCTCCCCACCGGCGTATTCGGCTAGGACTCTTGTTATCCTAGGCCTCTGGTGCATTATATAAACCGAGGCCAGGCTAGTCGATAGATCATATACAAACAATCATAACCTACAATCATACCATAGGCTAGCATTTAAGGTTTAGCCTCTCCGATCTCGTGGTAGATCAACTCTTGTAATACCCATATCATCAATATCAATCAAGCAGGACGTAAGGTTTTACCTCCATCAAGAGGGCCCGAACCTGGATAAAACATCGTGTCCCCTGCCTCCTGTTACCATCCGCCTTAGACGCACAGTTTGGGACCCCTACTCGAGATCCGCCGGTTTTGACACCGACATTGGTGCTTTCATTGAGAGTTCCGCTGTGTGATCGGCAAAAGGATCGATGGCTCGTCTGCAGGTCAACTGCGATGCCAGCATCTTCGTCGCCGGCTCGACTGGTCACCTTGGCTCGACTGGTCATCTTGGCTCGACCGAGGACCGTGCTCCATCTTCGATCTTCATGTTCGGATGAGGTCCTTCATCAACATCAACTTCGATCTCTATCAAGATCATGGAGGAATCATCCATGGAGCTCGGGGGCTCAACGTCAACATTGCCCTCTGGCGACCGTGCTGTTTTTTTCCGAACAACAAACTTGTATCCGCTGCCACCACCTCTTAGAGCATCGCTTTGATGATCCCTTTGGTGGAATTGTGCGGAATTGAGTCTGTAACAACCCTGGAAAATTTCGTCGAGTTCCGATGGAGGAATCTCCGACGATCTACGATATACCGGAGCCCTGTCAAATCTGGACAGGAATCTGGACGAGTTTAGGGCGTGGTCTCCAGAGCCCATCTCGGAGGTCCTTTGGAAGATCCAACCGTTCATCTACTGTGGAAATCCCATATCTACCACCCCTCCAAATTTCAGCTCGATCCAACGGTTCAAACTCCGGAAAACTTCCGATGAGTGGACCAATTTTCGGATCTGTTTTCTGCACGAATACGGATCCGACCCGAATTCATGTTTCTTTATGAACATGATATTGGACAACCTTTTTTAAGGAATTTTCTTCTATGGTATTGTGCGTTGTTTTTAAACACGTACCCATAAAATTTTAAGCCTCCTTCGAGGTAATCTTCACCATCACGCTGGTGTCAAACCAGTCCGGCGGTATTGCTCCACGGCTGCCGACCTGCGCTAGACACGTCGCCGCTTTATTGAGCCGAGCTCAATTCCTTCGATCATCATCTCGGCAAGCCAAACAAGAGTTCTGCATCGCGAAGGATAAATCATCACCAACATCGCCGCCCCACAGATTACACGGAGCGGGCATACCGGCATCGCCGCACAGTCGCTTCATCAAGCCGGCATCGACCACGTCACGACCTGCATCGGCAGGGCCACACTCTTGCTGCTTCAAGCTGGTGTCCATCACGCCGACCAACTTTGACTCATCGACTGACATCGAGGCTTCGACATCTCGGCTGGACCGGGGGCTTCGCCATCTCTTCATCAACCTACTCCAGACACTTCGGCGTCACTAGCCGACCAGCTCCGTCACGTTAGCTGGACCGAGGGCTTTGCATCGGCGAGACAACCTTTGCCAGCATTGCCATGCCGTTGTTTTATCGCCCATCAGGCAATGGGTGTGCGGATCGAGTCCCAATTTTGGGAATCACCTTCCTTCGGATTGCTACAACAAACAAACCAGGTGCTATTAATCCCAGTATTTTTTGCTTGTTTGGGTTCATTTTTCCCAAGGAATTATTACTTTGGTTTGTCCATCATATGTACACAGGTCTATCAAATGGTGGCCGCATTAACGACAGTCGCATGGTGGTTCGGTCAGTTTCCGTACATAGTCCGGCGAACGCCGCATCCGGAGCTCGGACCGGCCTATGAATTCAGGCTTTGCCACGCCTTTACCGCATCACGCCAACACCCTGCATCGACATTGACTTCGGCGCCAGGCCATATTTCTTTTATTACTCACTTTGCATAAATTATTTATTATGCAACGATTTTTTTAATTATCATTATTACTATTATCTCTAGTTTGCACTATTTTTTGTGCACAGGAAAATGATCCGGGGACTTCGGCATCACTCTGCTGGTCTGCATTGACCTTGCTATGTCACCACTTCGGCGTCTCGAGCTCTCCGCTCCGCCACCTCGGGACCGGCTTGGGGGATGGAACATTGTCCCGCATCAAGCTCGGACCGCGTCATCAATGCCGAACACATTAACCAGCTAAGTCGCTTTCATGCTCAAAGTTTTAATTTTTAACTTGTGTTCGGTTCGACCAAGCATTATACTTTTTTGGAAAAAATTTGCTTGTAAAAAATTTCCTTGTCCAAACTTTGTTTGTGACGCATAAATTCAAATACCCAATTCATGTGGGGGCTTCCTTCATGAAGCTTTTCCTCTTGCATATGATTATACTTGTACGGCTTCGTTCCTTGTTCGTGTATTACGCCACAATATGCACCATATTGACTTGAGCAATTTGCAAGCTGGGTTGCCTCGCTCCTGTGTTTACCCCTATGTTCCCGATTGTTCAGCTAGGGAGTAAAGGGAGCACCTCTGCGATTGTCACGATCGGGTCATCCGAGCTGGACCTCAGACTGGGTGAAGCCGAAAGCTAGCGCTCGTATAGTTTTCAATGATGGTCGGCACACAACGGAACTCATGAGTACAAAAAATCTATTGCACAAGTCTCATAATAACAATGAGCACCGAAGAAAGGTATCGGTGGGGGTACTATTTTCTTCAAAGATGCTTCTTACACTTTGCAGTAATATAGCATAAGTTCCCTGAGCGCGCTTTGTCTGTTACAGCCTTATGGCCTGATTGCCTGGTTATTGGAAACACCGTCGATATTCTCGACAGATGGAGTACATAACACTTTTCGGTCCTTGACCGAAGAGGGAGAAGCCGACGGTCGGTTAAGACGCGTTTAAAGTTCGGTTGAACATAGATATGATATAAGTACTTCGGTACATGCAATCATTCTTTTACCCAAGTCACTTGGGGGCTCTAAAATTTATATGAGCCGTTTTATGATAAGTGTTCTTCTTAGTCGTTGCAAAGTTTTTTTTATTATTATCTATCACTCCTTTTTTTCGACACGAGCGTGTGGTCACTAGCCGGGGAGCCTAATTTCTCTCTCAAAGCCGCTAGAGTTTTGTTTGCTAAACTGGCCTAATGAGAAGTACTCCGCCCTCGGGATAGGAGGTTGAAGCCGTAGGCTGACCCGCTTGAAGTCTTGAGATAGGATGTATCATGTTAAAGCACGACAGAAGCACTTCTTTTGCTAAGGCTAATTTCCGGATTGGCACCGAACACTTGATCTTGTTCGGACGTCAAGTTTTTACTGACGTTTTTTGGTTTTCCAAGCTTATGGCACTTTTTAACTATTTGTGTGTTTTCAGCACAAGTCTCGCAGTGCAACGCCGGACACCTTTAGAGATTCGGCAAAAACATTCTCGGATATTGCTATATATGCATCGGTTTCGAATTGTGTCTTCGGTCAATAGTTGGGTTGCCTGGCTCCTACGCTTGCCTCCTATGTTCCGCTTTGTTTGGCTAGGTGTGCAAAGGGAGAACCACTGCGATTGTGCTTCCAGCTCACATGGTTAAGCACCTCAATGGAGAAAGCCAAAAACTGATTGTCACAATAAGCGTAAACTGGTCAGCAATCCGATGACGGTGTTAAATGACGGGCCATTCATAACAATGGCCGAAGGTTTACGGCTTGACCTCGACTGTCGCCGAACACTACCGGGGGCTATTAACTGGCCTCCTAAACTAAAATCCTCGATATTTTGCTCTTACATTAGAGCTGAGGTTTCATGATCATGCTTAGAATGACAACCCAAAGAAAGGAACCGATAGCGGGACTATTTTCTTTGGAAGACATTTCTTATGTTAAACAGTAATATAACATATCTCTCTGCGTACCTTTGTTTATAAAACCGTATGGCTAGATTGCCTTGTTTGTCGTAAATATTTGCCCTCATAAAGGCTTTATAAAGTAGGACAAACACTCCCCGGCTTCTGGCCGAGGAGGTTGAAGCCGATGGTAGGTTAACAAAGTTTTATACAATGCGGATCCGAGCATTAATGACGTAAAGTACTTGGATACATAGAGTCATTACACATAATTTGTGATTTTACTATGGATATCTATCCTTAATTCGGCCACCCGTGCCCGCATTAAGGCTCGGGGGCTACTGGGCTACTGGGCTTCGGGCTTATTATTTACAAATATTAAAGGGGCACATCGATCCTCTGATCTGGGGTTGCCACCCGACCAGTGTCTCGGGGGCTACTGCATTGCCTGTTCAATGCAGAAAATTTTAAGTGCAATACAGTTGCCGAGGAGATTTTGATCCTCAGGTTGGTCGACCGCACCCAACCTGAGTCTCGAGGACTAAGCACGCTGCTTTTTGTGTCCTGAAGTATTCTGCTGAGCTAGGACTTGATCCTCAGGCCGATTTTGCAAATCAACCTGAGTCTCAGCAGCTACTGGGATCAGCGGTCTTCATCCTTCAGGTGCATCTCAGGTTTTAGACCGATACACACCTTGAGGGCTACTAGCTATATATCTCGGCAGAGAATAAATTGCAATAATAGAAAACATTGACAAAAAATCGGCCCACAGTCGGGGTGGTGCACCACCTCGGAAGCAGTCCGACATAAAGCTCGGGCGCTAGTGGCTGGCTCCATAGAGGGCATTTTCGGCATTAAGCTCGGCTAAACTCCTTCAACTTTTTTGAACCAAGGTGATATGACACCTCGGATATAGTCCGGCGTTGGAGCTGGGACACTGTCCGGCGTTGGAGCTTGGATATAGTCTGGCGTTGGAGCTCGGGTACAGTCCGGCGTTGGAGCTTGGACATAGTCCGGCGTTGGAGCTCGGATAATCCGGCGTTGGAGCTCGGAAGCGGTCCGGCATTGGTGCTCGGCCGGATACCTCGAATGCAGTCCGGCGTTAGAGCTCGGACGCAAGAGGACACTGCCTCCTGGGAACAACTTCAAACCCGAGGTGTGGCATAAAAATAACAAGGCATTGATAAAGGCCGGAAACTTAAAGGGGCTCCTCGGATACTCGACGTGTAAACTCGCCGAACGCATTTCGGCGATCCTTAAGATCGAAGATGAGAAGATGTGTTGAACCAGTTTTCAAGACCGTCAACCAAAGATGAAGAGCAGTTCGGAAGAATCGAGGAGCGTCCCTAACTTGAAGACCGATTCAGGGGGCTACTGACGGTGTCCTGGACTAGGGGGTACTCACCACGTCGTCTCCCGGTCTGTTAGATTGGGCCGAGGACCCCCATGGCCGTATACTCATGGGCCAGTTCGGACAACTGCCGCATACATGGAAGATTCCACAAGACTTGGTGATCAAGACAAGGACTCCTCCCCACCGGCTTATTCGGCTAGGACTCTTGTTATCCTAGGCCTCTGGTGTATTATATAAACCGAGGCCGGGCTAGTCGATAGATCATATACAAACAATTACAACCTACAATCATACCATAGGCTAGCTTTTAGGGTTTAGCCTCTCCAATCTCGTGGTAGATCAATTCTTGTAATACCCATATCATCAATATCAATCAAGCAGGACGTAGGGTTTTACCTCCATCAAGAGGGCCCGAACCTGGGTAAAACATCGTATCCCCTGCTCCTGTTACCATCCGCCTTAGACACACAGTTCGGGACCCCTACCCGAGATCCGCCGGTTTTGACACCGACACTCCGACTTTGTTACATAACGGTTCACCATACGTGCATGCTACGGGAATCACAAACCTTAACACAAGTATTCTTTAAATTCACAACTACTCAACTAGCATGACTTTAATATTATCACCTCCATATCTCAAAACAATTATCATGCTTCAATCTTTTCTTAGTATTCAACACACTCAAAAGAAAGTTTCACAAATCTTGATTACCAAGCATATTATTATTAAGCAAATTACCATGCTATTAAGAGACTCGCAAAATAATTTAAGTGAAGCATGAGAGATCAATAGTTTCTTTAAAACAAATACAAACCGTGCTCTAAAAGATCTAAGTGAAGCACATAGAGCAAAATTATAACGCTCAAAAGATATAAGTGAAGCACATAGAGCAAAATTATCTAGCTCAAAAGATATAAGTGAAGCACATAGAGCAAAACTACTACGCTCAAAAGATATAAGTGAAGCATATAGAGCAAAACTACTTAGCTCAAAAGATATAAGTGAAGCACATAGAGTATTCTATCAAATTTTAATTCATGTATGGATCTCTCAAAAGGTGTGTACAGCAAGGATGATTGTGGCATATTAAGACACAAAGACACAAATAATATAAGACGCTCCAAGCAAAACACATATCATGTTGGTGAATAAAAATATAGCTCCAAGTTAATTACCGATGGAAGTGGACGAAAGAGGGGATGCCTTCCGGGGCATCCCCAAGCTTTGACTTCTTGGTGTCCTTGGATTATCTTGGGGGTGCCATGGGCATCCCCAAGCTTAGGCTCTTGCCACTCCTTGTTCCATGATCCATCAAAAGAATTCACCAAAACTTGAAAACTTCACAACACAAAACTCAAAATAGAAAACTCGTGAGCTCCGTTAGCGAAAGAAAACAAAAGACCATTTCAAGGTACTGTAATGAACTCATTATTTATTTATATTGGTGTTAAACCTACTGTATTCCAACTTATCTATGTATTATAAACTATTTTACTAGCCATAGATTCATCAAAATAAGCAAACAACACACGAAAAACAGAATCTGTCAAAAACAGAACAGTCTGTAGTAATCTGTAGCTAGCGCAAGATCTGGAACCCCAAAAATTCTAAAATAAATTGATGGACGTGAGGAATTTATCTATTGATCATCTTAAAAAATAATTAACTAAATAGCACTCTCCAAATAAAAATGACAGCAGTTCTCGTGAGCGCTAAAGTTTCTGTTTTTTACAGCAAGTTCAACAAGACTTTCCCCAAGTCTTCCCAACAGTTCTACTTGGCACAAATACTAATTAAACACAAAAAACACAACCAAAACAGAGGCTAAATATTTTATTTATTACTAAGCAGGAGCAAAAAGCAAGGAATAAAAATAAAATTGGGTTGCCTCCCAACAAGCGCTATCGTTTAACGCCCCTAGCTAGGCATAAAAGCGAGGATAGATCTAGGTATTGCCATCTTTGGTAGGCAATCGATAAGTGGCTCTCATGATAGTTTCGTATGGTAATTTTATTTTCTTTCTAGGAAAGTGTTCCGTGCCCTTTTTTAATGGAAATTGAAATCTAATATTCCCTTCCTTCATATCAATAATCGCACCAACCGTTCTAAGGAAAGGTCTACCAAGAATAATAGGGAAAGAAGGATTGCAATCTATATCAAGAACAATGAAATCTACGGGCACATAATTCCTATTTGCAAAAATAAGAACATAATTAATCCTTCCCATAGTTTTCTTAATAGTGGAATCCGCAAGATGCAAGTTTAGAGAGCAATCATCAAAATCACGGAAATCTAGCAAATCACACAAAGTATTGGGAATAGTAGAGACACTAGCACCCAAATCACACAAAGCATAAAACTCATGACCTTTAATTTTAATTTTAATAGTTGGTTCCCACTCATCATAGAGTTTTCTAGGGATAGAAACTTTCAACTCAAGTTTTTCTTCATAAGATTGCATCAAAGCATCAACAATATGTTCGGTGAAGGCTTTATTTTGACTATAAGCATGTGGAGAATTTAGCACGGATTGCAACAAGGAAATACAATCAATTAAAGAGCAACTTTCATAATTAAATTCCTTGAAATCCAATATAGTGGGTTTAGCAACATCTAGATTTTTATTTCTTTCAATCCCACTTTCATCAATTTCATCATTAAGATCTAAATACTCCGAATTTTTAGAACGCCTTCTTGGTAAAGGAAGATCATATTCAGTTTCATCAAGATTCATATTGCAAAATAAAGATTTAATAGGGGACACATCAATAACTTTTAGATCTTCATCTTGATTTTCATAGGTATTGTAAGAACACGCTTTAATAAAGGCATCTTTGGAAGCACACATCCTAGCGGTTCTTTCCTTGCACTCATCAATGGAAATTCTCATGGCTTTGAGAGACTCATTGATATCATGCTTAGGAGGAATAGATCTAAGCTTTAAAGAATCAACCTCAAGAGAAATTCTATCAACGTTTCTAGCCAAATCATCAACTTTAAGCAATTTCTCCTCAAGCAAAGAATTAAAATTCTTTTGTGAATTCATAAACTCTTTAACAATATTCTCAAATTCAGAGGGCATCTTATTATAATTTCCATAAGAGTTGTTGTAGGAATTACCATAATTATTAGAAGGATTACTAGGATATGGCCTAGGATTAAAATTCCCTTTATAAGCGTTGTTACCACAATTATTCCTACCAACAAAATTCACATCCATAGATTCATTGTTATTCTCAATCAAAGTAGACAAAGGCATATCATTAGGATCAGAAGAAACACTCTTAGTAGCAAATAATTTCATAAGTTCATCCATCTTTCCACTCAACACATTAATTTCTTCTATCGCATGCACTTTTTTAGAAGATCTTTCAGTATGCCATTGAGAATAATTAACCATAATATTATCTAGGAGTTTAGTAGCATCTCCTAAAGTGATTTCCATAAAAGTGCCTCCCGCGGCCGAATCTAAAAGATTTCTAGAAGCAAAATTCAATCCGGCATAAATTTTTTGTATGATCATCAACAAATCCAAACCATGAGAAGGGCAATTACATATCATTAATTTCATTCTCTCCCAAGCTTGTGCAACATGTTCATGATCAAGTTGTTTAAAGTTCATAATATCGTTTCTAAGAGAGATGATCTTAGCGGGAGGAAAATACTTAGAGATAAACACATCTTTGCACTTGTTCCATGAATCAATACTATTTTTAGGCAAAGACGAAAACCAAACTTTAGCATGATCTCTAAGCGAAAAAGGAAATAGCTTCAATTTAACGACATCATTATTGACATCTTTTTTCTTTTGCATATTACATAAATCAACGAAGCTATTCAGATGAGTAGCGGCATGTTCACTAGGAAGGCCGGCGAATTGATCTTTCATAACAAGATTCAACAAAGCAGTATTAATTTCACAAGATTCAGCATCGGTAAGAGGAGCAATCGGAGTGCTAAGGAAATCATTATTATTGGTATTGGTGAAGTCACACAACTTGGTAGTATCTTGAGCCATCGCGACAAACAAGCAATCTAACACACGAGCAAACAAAAAGCAAGCGGGCAAAAGAGGCAAATAGAGAGGGAGGATAGAGAGAGAGAGGGCGAATAAAATGGCAAGGGTGAATTGGGGGGAGAGGAAAACGAGAGGAAAATGGCAAATAATGTAATGCGAGAGATAGGGATTGTGATGGGTACTTGGTATGTTGACTTTTTGCGTAGACTCCCCGGCAACGGCGCCAGAAATCCTTCTTGCTACGTCTTGAGCTTGCGTTGGTTTTCCTCGAAGAGGAAGGGATGATGCAGCAGAAAAGCGTAAGTATTTCCCTCAGTTTTTGAGAACCAAGGTATCAATCCAATAGGAGGCCACACTCAAGTCCCTCGTACCTGCACAAAACGATAGCTACTCGCAACCAACGCGATTAGGGGTTGTCAATCCCTTCACGGTCACTTACGAGAGTGAGATCTGATAGATATAATATTTTTTGGTATTTTTGGTATAAAGATGCAAAGTAAAAAGTGAAAGCAAAGTAAAAAAGCAAAGCAAGATTAAAGTGATGGAGATTGATATGATGAGAATAGACCCGGGGGCCATAGGTTTCACTAGTGGCTTCTCTCAAGAGCATAAGTATTCTACGGTGGGTGAACAAATTACTGTTGAGCAATTGACAGAATTGAGCATAGTTATGAGAATATCTAGGCATGATCATGTATATAGGCATCACATCCGTGACAAGTAGATCGAAACAATTCTGCATCTACTACTATTACTCCACTCATCGACGGCTATCCAGCATGCATCTAGAGTATTAATTTAAAAACAGAGTAACGCCTTAAGCAAGATGACATGATGTAGAGAGATAAATTTATGCAATATGAAATAAACCCCATCTTGTTGTCCTCGATGGCAACGATACAATACGTGCCTTGCTGCCCCTTCTGTCACTGGGTAAGGACACCGCAAGATCGAACCCAAAGCTAAGCACTTCTCCCATGGCAAGAACTACCAATCTAGCTGGCCAAACCAAACGGATAATTCGAAGAGGCTTGCAAAGATAACCAATCATACATAAAAGAATTAAGAGAAGATTCAAATATTATTCATAGATAGACTTGATCATAAACCCACAATTCATCGGTCTCAACAAACACACCTCAAAAAGAAGATTACATTGAATAGATCTCCACAAGAGAGGGGGAGAACTTTGTATTGAGATTCAAAGAGAGAGAAGAAGCCATCTAGCTACTAACTATGGACCCGAAGGTCTGAGGTAAACTACTCACACTTCATCGGAGAGGCTATGATGATGTAGAAGCCCTCCATGATGACGGCCCTCTTTCGGCAGAGCTCCAGAACAGGCCCCAAGATGGGATCTTGTGGATACAGAAAGTTGCGGTGGTGGAATTAGGTTTTGGCTCATGTTCTGATCGTTTGGGGGTACGTGTGTATATATAGGAGGAAGAAGTATGCCGGAGGAGCAACGAGGGGCCCACGAGGCAGGGGTGCGCGCCCTAGGGGGGGGCGCCCCCACCCTCGTGACCGCCTCTTTTGTTCCTTGGAGCAGGGTCCAAGTCTCCTGGATCACGTTCGGTGAGAAAATCACGTTCCCAAAGATTTATTCCGTTTGGACTCTGTTTGATATTCCGTTTCTTCGAAACACTGAAATAGGCAAAAAAACAGCAATTCTGGGCTGGGCCTCCGGTTAATAGGTTAGTCCCAAAAATAATATAAAAGTGGAAAATAAAGCCCAATATAGTCCAAAACAGTAGATAATATAGCATGGAGCAATCAAAAAATTTAGATACGTTGGAGACGTATCAATGGCCTCCTCCGTCACGGAGGGGCACATCAAAAAGTTACATGGAGTCGGATACTTAGCCGCGGATATCACGCACCGGCTGCCAGCCGCGGGGCAGGTCGTCCCTACCCCGGAACCTCACGAAAGGGTGGTTTTCCTCCCCCACTTCGTCCGCGGACTGGGGTTTCCCCTCCATCCATTCGTCTGCGGCCTCATGTTCTATTATGGGCTGGACTTTCATGATCTGGCCCCGAATTTCATCCTCAACATCTCGGTGTTCATCGTCGTGTGCGAGGCTTTCCTCCGCATCCTGCCCCACTTCGGCCTGTGGCTAAAGACCTTCAATATCAAGCCGAAGGTGGTGGGCGGTCAACAAGCGGAATGCGGCAGAGCCATGGTGGGTAAAATGCCCAACGTTATATGGCTCGAGGGCTCCTTCGTGGAGACCATAAAGGGGTGGCAATCGGGGTGGTTCTACATCACTGAGCCGCGCGACACCAACTGGGTGGCGGCCCCCGAGTTTCGATCCGGAATCCCCACGCGGCTCACTTCCTGGAAGGAGAAGGGCCTGTCCTGGGGTTCATCAGTGGAGCTGGACGGACTCCAGAAGTGTATCCGGAACATGACAAGCAAGAAACTTAAGCTTGTCAACATAGTCCAGGTCATGCTCTTCCGCCGGATCCTCCCGTGTCAACAATGAGATTTCAATTTATGGGAGTTCAACCCAGCCCGGCACCAGACTCTAAGCGAGCTCTTCGACACGATGCACTAAGGCGTCTGGAGGGTGCTGTTCAAGGGCGCCGAGGTCCCTCCTTCTCTTACCGAGGACCGCAGTCTAAGCGCGAAGCGTTCTGCGAATCTGGTAAGTTCTATACATCTGATAGGGTGTTTATTTCCCATAGCTTAATCATGTGCGGGGTCTGAGCTCCCATGCCTTTGACAGGACTGGGTGGAGACATCGGAGCAGATCAACTGTCCGGCCCCTCTGCCCGAAGACCCTGCGGACGCTCTCCTAACGGAGATGCGGACTCCGGCTCCTTATGAGGTGCTGGATAAGACCAAGAAGAAGGCCAAGGGAACCCGAAAGAGTTCCGGCGCCAGGTGGTATCAGACTCATTGTCCAACAACTCCGAGACGCACTCCTCCCACGAAAACAAGGAGAAGGAAGACGAAGACTCTCCCCCTCCAGCCGGGGGAGACAAGAAGAGGAAGGTCGTCCCAACCGGGGAGGCCGAAGGGTCCAAGAAGGGAAGGACTCTCCTTCCGGACTGTTCCACCACTGCCGCCGACGGCGAAGACGAGTGGCTGCTCAGGGCCAAGCCCCTGGCGAAGTCATAAGTATTCGGATACTAGAGTAACTCATAGTATACCTTTGTCGCAATGCTTCTCCTAACATCGAATATGATTATGCAGTCCGCCCCAAGCCCATATCGATGTATCATCGTCGGACGTTTCCTTGGACTCGTTGGACATGAATAGTGATACACTTCCAACCGCCTCCTCCCCTTGCCCTACGGACAATGCCGAGGTATTGTCTCAAGGGGCACCGAGCCGGGGGAGACAGTCCCGGAGGCGCCTCAAGGCGATCTTCCGGACTCCAGGAGTAAAGGGAGCAAGGCTCCCCGGGGCTCCAAGTTCGGCCCTCAGCCGAACACCACGCCGGAACCTCCAGTGGTTCCGGACTCGGGCAGGTGGCCCCCTTCCAAAAGGGGCAAGACGCCCGTGACAGTGACCTCTGTCCATCCAGAGGCACCGGACAACCTGCTGGGAGCGCTTCGCGGCGCTTCCATCGATGAAGAGCACTGCACTATTATGAGTGTGGTGATCAAGAAGGTTAAGTCCGCCAAGAGCGGACTGACTAAAGCCTGTGCCAGCCTTCTAACAGGCTTTGAGGTAAGTATTTAAAATATAGGAAAAATATTACCGCATAGACCATAGCCCCTGATGCTCTGTTTGGTGTTCACAAAGAAAAGCCGAATAGAGGATCAATAATATCTGCAGGAGTCTAATATAAGTATGTCTGTATGCGTACGCAGGCTTCGCTGCTGACCTCTGCCGCACTGACTGCGGAGGTCGCCGCACTAAAGCAGGACCTCGAAGGGTCCGAGAAAGAGCTCGGCCTTGCCAAGAGGCAGCTCGAGGAGAACAAAGGTAAGTAATACCTTGTCTATATATAGAGGAAAATGTGGTTGCGAAATGACAGGATCATCATGAATGTGCCAGGGGCCACGACCGAAGTGGCGACCCTGAAGCAAGCGCTATCTGAGGCCGAAGACAAAGCGGCCAAGGAGCGCACCGAGCGGGAAAAGCAAGAGGCACGGGTGGGCGAGGTGCAGCAAGAGCTCTAGGCTCTCGTGACAAAGCACGAGGCTTTGGAGCTTGACTCGAAGACGCGAGAGTTTGAGCTTGCCGCGACCCTCGAGAGCGCAAAGAATGCCAAGGCTGAAGCCCAAAGGCCCTCCAAGTGATTGAGGTGATGAGGAAGATAGCGGCGGGTAAGGCATTCAATACGCAAAGCAGGCATGTGAAAGTAAATTACTAGTTACTTACCCGAGTCCGGAGCTCTCCAGGAGCATTCGCAGATTTGCCCCGCGGCGTGTCGGATGTCGCGAAGTTTTACCAGGCCGAGGAGGGAAGCTCGATGGAGAAGCTGTTCTGGTCTCAGTATACTGGGACCGAACACCCGATGCCTATGAGCGGCCAGCTGAAGCAACTGGTCGAGCTGCACAAGGCGGCCGAACAGGCCATGAGGGGCCTTATAGTCCGGATGTGGCCTGGTGACTCCCTTCCCAACAGCTACTTTGGCCTGGTGAGGCGGCTTATGGATGCCTGCCCACGGCTGGAGGCCATAAAGCGGTCCGTCTGCATCGAGGGTGCACGCCGGGCCTTTGCCCGTGCGAAGGTGCACTGGGCCAAGATGGACGCTGAGAAGCTGGTGAAGGAGGGGCTGCCGCAGGGCTAGGAGCATCGCCACCCCGAAATGTATTATGAGGGTGTCCTGAAGGGTGCCCGTCTTGTAGCGGACAAGTGTGCGACAGATGTAATATTTGAATGAACTTGCTCGTGTGATCCTGTATTATGAAAACTTGTTCATCTGCGCTATGCAACGCTTGTTTGAATTTAAAATATTACCTTCTGTTCGGCTGTTTATCAAATCTGAGAAATGGCTAGTCGTCGGCTTCTGCCCCCATGCCACGAGTGCTGGGGTGTTCAGGATAAACCTGAGCACTCTTTTTCCCATTTTTGGGTCCTTCAAGGGAGGTGCTCAGCACAACGAACAAGGCAATCGGACTATAATGCTTTATCACTCTCACTTAGCCATAGAATTCTATAATTTTAAATTTTGGCGAAGCCCCTAGTATTCGAAAGGCCGAATTCGGGGTGCTATACACGCCTTAAGCCGGACAAAGCCGACTCCTCGCTCTAAACGGCATAAGTCTTTAGGGACTCGAAACCTCTCGAACAGCGACCAGCTCTCGCCTTATCATGACAGTTAGTTTTAGCTTTCTCTACTGAGGTGCTTAGCCCAGCTAAACCAGGGCACAATCGCAGTAGTTCTCCCAGTGCTACCTTAGCCGATATAGCGGAACGTAAGGTACCAAAACATGGGAGCCGGGCAAACCCAACTATTGACCCAAGACATGATTCGGAGCTGATGCATATAATGCTATAAGTTCGGGGTGCCACACTATCGAAAGTGTTCAGACTTCTCATGCCGTATTATGGGGTATGCTTAAGCCCCTAGCATATTAACCGTACCAGAGTGTACGGGTGCTGGATGTCATGAATGAACATATGTATGTATAAAAAAGAAGACTAGAGAATGCGATAATAGTCTAGTGCTATGCATTGTTTATTCAAAAAGGTGCGTTCAAGCAGAATGATACAAGTAGTGCGATAAGCAAAAAGTAGGACTATTTGACATTTCCCCTCCAAGGGCAAGCTGAGAATGGTATTTAAAGTAGGTATTTCACTCATTGTCAGAGACCACCTGGGAGTTCTATGGTGCGACATAGCTTTCTGCCTCCTTGGTTGTTGCATCGTGTGTCCGGCAACCGTGCTGCCGGACGGGGTTTCCAGAGATTAAAGTCCTGAAAGAGAGAAAAATAACAAAGCGGGAAGCCCCTAGTGCGGTTGAGCCGCGCCTTGGGGCGTGCCGTAGTTGTACCCCCTCCCCACCTGTGCCCATGGTATTTTTAATGCGTAATTATGTACGCGTGGCATGGATTTAGCCGTTTGGCTAGTACTGGGGTGGGGGCCGCATTGCTATGCGAGCTCGGAACGTGCCAGGCGGTCTTGTTGCCGATTACTCTGGGCACGCTTGAAGGTGTCCAGGTCTTGAATCGCCGAACTGGTGGATTGCCTTAAGAGGCTGCTTTGCGCTTCTGCTGCGAGGGCCGCAGTGTGCTCCTCCGTACAGAGAGAGCGCTCTGTGTTTCCATTGACTGGGATGACCCCCCGAGGTCCTGGCATCTTGAGCTTGAGATATGCATAGTGCGGTACTGCGTTGAATCTCGCGAATGCGGTTCGCCCGAGCAGTGCATGATAGCCACTGCGGAACGAGACTATATCGAAGATTAACTCCTCGCTTCGGAAGTTATCCGGGGATCCGAAGACCACTTCCAGTGTGACTGAGCCTGTGCAATGGGCCTCTACACCTGGTATGACGCCCTTGAAGGTTGTTTTTGTGGGTTTGATCCTTGAGGGGTCTATACCCATTTTGCGCACTGTGTCCTGATAAAGCAGGTTCAAGCTGCTGCCGCCATCCTTAAGGACTCGAGTGAGGTGAAATCCGTCAATGATTGGGTCTAGGACCAGTGCGGCGAATCCGCCATGACGGATACTAGTGGGGTGGTCCCTGCGATCGAAGGTGATCGGACAAGAGGACCATGGGTTGAACTTTGGGGCGACTGGCTCCAACGCATATACGTCCCTTAGCGCATGCTTCCGCTCCCTCTTGGGAATGTGGGTTGCGTATATCATGTTCACCGTCCGCACTTGTGGGGGGAACCTCTTCTGTCCTCCGGTGTTCAGCTGCCGGGGCTCCTCCTCGTCATCGCTATGCAACCCCTTATCTTTGTTTTCGGCATTTAACTTGCCAGCCTGGTTGAACACCCAACAATCCCTGTTGGTGTGGTTGGCTGGCTTGTCGGGGGTGCCGTGTATTTGACAAGAGCGATCGAGTATACGGTCCAAACTGGACGGGCCCGAAGTGCTTATTTTGAATGGCTTTTTCCACTGACCGAGTTTAGAGCCTTTGAATCCGGCATTGACTGCCGTATCCTCGGTATTGTCGCTGTTAATGCGGCGCTTATGTTTGTTGTGACATGACCTACCATTGCCCTTGGTATCCGAAGTACCATGGATCTTTGATATGTTATTGTTGCGAGCCAGCCAGCTGTCTTCTCCCGCGCAAAAGCGGGTCATGAGTGTCATGAGGGCTGCCATAGATTTCGGCTTTTCCCGGCCAAGGTGTCGGGCGAGCCACTCATCGCGGATGTTGTGCTTAAAAGCTGCTAGGGCCTCTGCATCCGGACAGTCGACGATTTGATTTTTCTTTGTTAGGAACCGTGTCCAGAATTACCTGGCCGATTCCTCTGGCTGCTGAATTATGTGGTTCAAGTCATCGGCATCTGGTGGTCGCACATAAGTGCCCTGGAAGTTGTCAAGGAATGCGGCTTCCAGATCTTCCCAATAGCCAATGGATTCTGCTGGAAGGTTGTTGAGCCAATGCCGAGATGGTCCTTTGATCTTGAGTGGGAGGTATTTGATGGCGTGTAGATCATCACCACGGGCGATGTGGATGTGCAGGAGGAAGTCCTCGATCCATACCGCAGGATCTGTTGTGCCGTTGTATGATTCTATATTTACGGGTTTGAAACCCTCTGGTATTTGATGATCCATTACTTCGTCTATGAAGCATAGGGGGTGTGCGGCGCCTCTGTACTGGGCTATATCGTGACGCAGCTCAAATGAGTCTTGTCTACTGTGTTCGGCCCGGCCGAACTTACTTTTACTGTATCCGGCGTGACGGTTATCGTCTCGCATAGTGGCGTGCCCTCGCGATCCGTAGATCGATCTTGCGTGTTTTGCTTTGTCCTCCAATACGTCTTGCAGGTCTGGCGTATTTCCCCATGTCTTGACATTTTTATTTGAGTGGCGTCGGGGTGCGGGCTGAACTTTTGGCTGGAATGCCTCTTTGTCGCGGCCACGAGGTGGCCGATCAGCTGCATCATACGCTGGAGATGTAGGTTTTGGTGCTTCCTCCTCCAGTCGGGGTAGCAACCTGCGCTTTGGGTAACTCTTGAAGGGGCGTTCGAGTTTATATTCCTCGGCCGCAAGGACTTCAGTCCATCTGTGAGCTAGCAAATCTTGATCAGCTTGAAGCTGTTGTTGCTTTTTCTTAAGGCTATTTGTTGTGGCTATATGCCGGCGCTTGAAGCGCTCTTGTTTGACGGGATCCTCAGGCATGACGAATTCGTCATCATCGAGGCTTGCCTCGTCTTTGGAGGGAGGCATGTAATTATCATCCTCTGCCTCTCCATCTGCCGCTCTCTCGGGAGGGCTGGCTTCTCCATCCTCCTGCCCTAAATCTTGCTGGAGGGGATTGTTGTCGTCTTCGGCACTGTCCGGAGTGCTATTATCTCCTGTGCCGGTGTCACCGCTTTTGCTTTGGTGAGACTTAGAGCGGCGCCGCTGACGTTGGCGCTTGGGTTGCTTCTTGGAGGGGTCATCCTCTGTTGTCCTGTCGCCATTGCCTTCTTTGGGTGTGTCCACCATATATATATATATATATATGTCATATGACGAGGTGGTTGTCCATTGCCCTGTGGGCAGTGGTTCTTGTTCGCCTCCTGCATCGTCGTCCATGTCGTCGATGTCTTCGGAGTCGAAGTCGAGCATGTCGGTCAAATCGTCGACAGTGGCTACTAAGTGGGTGGTGGGTGGGCGACGAATTTCTTCGTCATCCGCATCCCAATCCTACCGGACATAGTTCGGCCAGGACTCTCCTGACAAGGAGAGAGACCTTAATGAGTTCAGTATGTCGCCAAAGGGCGAGTGCTAAAAAATATCCGCGGAGGTAAACTCCATGATCGGCGCCCAGTCGGATTCGATAGGTACGGGCGCAGGCGGTTCGGAGTCTGTGGTCGGGGAAGAATCCGGTAGTTCGGCGTCACGGCTCCCGTGAAGGGTAAGGTCGATACTCGGCTCGCTCGCCAATGAGAGTGCGGCCTCCGTGGCGGGGTCTATCCACCCATCCATGGATGGCGCAACTGGCTCCGAATTGAGGGTCGGAGCAGTTGTCGACGCGATCTCGTGAACATTGTCCGACGGCAGAGCTAAATCATGCTCATCGTGACCGTGTGGCGCACTAGGCAGGGGCTCGAATCCATCGAAGATCAAGTCTCCGCGGATATCGGCTGTGTAGTTTAAGCTTCCAAACCTGACCTGGTGGCCAGGGGCATAACTCTCGATCTGCTCCAGATGGCCAAGCGAGTTGGCCCGCAGTGCGAAGCCGCCGAATACAAGGATCTGTTTGGGGAGAAAAGTCTCACCCTGGACTGCATCGCTATCGATGACCGAAGGAGCCATCTAGCCTAATGACGACGACACAGAGGAACTCTCAATGAAAGCACCAATGTCGGTGTCAAAACCGGCGGATCTCGGGTAGGGGGTCCCGAACTATGCGTCTAAGGCGGATGGTAACAGGGGGCAGGGGACACGATGTTTTACCCAGGTTCGGACCCTCTTGATGGAGGTAAATCCCTACGTCCTGCTTGATTATTCTTGATAATATGGGTATTACAAGAGTTGATCTACCACGAGATCGGAGAGGCTAAACCCTAGAAGCTAGCCTATGGTATGATTGTAGGTTGTCCTATGGACTAAAACCCTCCGGTTTATATAGACACCGGAAGGGGCTAGGGTTACACAAGGTCGGTTACAAAGGAGGAGATATACATATCTATATTGCCTAGCTTGCCTTCCACGCCAAGTAGAGTCATCCGGACACGGGACGAAGTCTTCAATCTTGTATCTTCATAGTACAACTGTCGGTGTCAAAACCGGCGGATCTCGGGTAGGGGGTCCCGAACTGTGCGTCTAGGTGGATGGTAACAGGAGGCAGGGGACACAAAGTTTTACCCAGGTTCGGGCCCTCTTGATGGAGGTAAAACCCTACGTCATGCTTGATTAATATTGATGATATGGGTAGTACAAGAGTAGATCTACCACGAGATCAGAGAGGCTAAACCCTAGAAGCTAGCCTATGGTATGATTGTATGTTGTAGTTGTTGTGTCCTACGGACTAAAACCCTCCGGTTTATATAGACACCGGAGAGGGTTAGGGTTACACAAGGTCGGTTACAAAGGAGGAGATATCCATATCCGTATTGCCTAGCTTGCCTTCCACGCCAAGTAGAGTCCCATCCGGACACGAGACGAAGTCTTCAATCTTGTATCTTCATAGTCCAACAGTCCGGCCAAAGGATATAATCCGACTGTCGGGAGACCCCCTAATCCAGGACTCCCTCAGTAGCCCCTGAACCAGGCTTTCAATGACGATGAGTCCGGCGCGCAGTATTGTCTTCGGCATTGCAAGGTGGGTTCCTCCTCCGAATACATCACAGAAGAATTTGAATACAAGGATAGTGTCCGACCCTGCAAAATAAGTTACACATACCACCGTAGAGAGAATAATATTTCCACAAATCTAATCTGCTGACACGTTTTGGCAACACGACATTATGCCATGGCCCGGTAATTATTCGAACCGTTTCCTTTAACTAGCCCCACACATAACGCGAGGCAGTTTTTTAACACGTCTTGTCAAAGCAGAGATCGTGTCCCCTTATCACAGGATTCTCATCAATACGGGTGTGGGTAACCCAACCGCGCCATCAATTACGGCGCTTGGGGGATAAGCGAGTTTTACCAGGCTTGTGGGGATGCATAGTTTCGTCCACCCATATAAAGGGATAAGGATTCACCTTTTCATCCACGCATTCTTCCTACCTTGCTCATCCATTTTCACACACTCGAGCTCCAACACCCAAGTCCACATCCTTTCCCTCAACCTTCTCCAAACATGTCCGAAGAGGGAGGCAAATGGATGGCTTCCTCCGTTACGGAGGGTCATATCAAGAAGCTGCGCGGAGCCGGATACTTAGCCGCGAATATCGCGCATCGGCTGCCCGCCGCGGGGCAGATCGTCCCTACCCCGGAACCTCACGAGAGGGTAGTTTTCCTCCACCACTTCCTCCGCGGACTGGGGTTTCCCCTCCATCCATTCGTCCGTGGTCTCATGTTCTACTATGGGCTGGACTTTCATGATCTGGCCCCGAACTTCGTCCTCAACATTTCGGCGTTCAGCGTCGTGTGTGAGGCTTTCCTCCGCATCCGGCCCCACTTCGGCCTGTGGTTAAAGACCTTCAATATCAAGCCGAAGGTGGTGGGAGCCCAACAAGCGGAATGCGGCGGAGCCATGGTGGGCAAGATGCCCAATGTTATATGGCTTGAAGGCTCCTTTGTGGAGACCATAAAGGGGTGGCAATCGGCGTGGTTCTACATCACCGAGCCGTGCGACGCCAAATGGGCGGCGGCCCCCGAGTTTCGATCTGGATTCCCTGCACGGCTCACTTCCTGGAAATAGAAGGGCTTGTCATGGGGTTCATCGGTGGAGCTGGACGGACTCCAGAAATGTATCCGGAGTATGGCGAGCAAGAAGCTCAAGCTTGTCAACATAGTCCAGGTCATGCTCATCCGCCGGATCCTCCCGTGTCAACAACGGGATTTTAACTTGTGGGAGTTCGACCCAGCCCAGCACCAGACTCTGAGCGAGCTCTTCGATACAACGCACAAGGACGTCTGGAAGGTGCTGTTCAAGGGCACCGAGGTCCCTCCTTCTCTCGCCGAGGACCGCGGGCTAAGCGCAAAGCGCCTAGCGCATTCGGTGAGTTCAATACATCCCATAGGATATTTATTTCACCTAGCTTAATCATGTGCAGGGTCTGATCTCCATGCCTTTGACAGGACTGGGTGGAGACGTCGGAGCAGATTGACTGTCCGGCCCCTTTGCCCGAAGACACTGCGGGCGCTCTCCTAACGGAGATGCTGACTCCGGCTCCTTACAAGGTCCCGGAGAAGACCAAGAAGGCCAAGGGAACCCGAAAGAGTTCCCGACGCCAGGCGTCATCGGACTCACCGTCCGATGACTCTGCGACGCACTCCTCCCACGAAGACGAGGAGGAAGGAGAAGATGCTCCCCCTTCAGTTGGGGGAGATAAGAAAAGGAAGGCCGCCCCAACTGGGGAGGCCGGAGGGTCCAAGAAGGGAAGGACTCTCCTTCCGGACAGTTCCACCACCACCGCCGAAGGCGAAGACGAGTGGTTACCCAGGGCCAAGCCCCTGGGGAGGTCGTAAGTATTCAGACACCAGAGTAACTCATAGTATCCTTTTGCGCACTGCTTCCCCTAACGCCGAATATGATTATGCAGGCCGCTACGAGCCTGTATCGATGTATCATCGGACGGCTCCCTGGGCTCGTCGCACATGGATAGCGATCCACTTGCGACCGCCACCTCCCCTTGCCCTGCGGACGACGCCGAGGTATTGTCTCAAGAGGCACCGGGTCGTGGGGAGACAGTCCCGGAGGTGCCTCAAGGCGACCTTCCAGACTCCAGGGGCAGAGGGGACGAGGCCCCTGAGGGCCCCGAGTTCGGCCCTCAGCCGAACACCGCGCCGGAACCTCCAGTGGTTCCGGACTCGGGCGGGCGGCCTCCTTCTAAGAGGGGCAAGACGCCTGTGACGGTGACCTCTGTCCATCCAGAGGCACCGGACAATCTGCTGGAAGCGCTTCGCAGCGCTTCCATCGACAAGGAGCACCATACTATTATGAGTGCGGTGGTCCAGAAGGTTCAGTCTGCCAAGAGCGGATTGACTGAAGCCTGTGCCAGCCTTCTAACAAGCTTTGAGGTAAGTGTTAAAATATAGGAACAATATTACCGCATAGACAGTAGCCCCTGATGCTCTGTTTGGTGTTCACAAAGAAAAGCCGAACAGAGGATCAAACAACATCGCAGGAGTCTAATATAAGTATGTCAATATGCGTATGCAGGCTTCGCTGCTGGCATCTGCCGCACTGACTGCGGAGGTCGCTATACTGAAGCAGGACCATAAAGGGTCCAAGGACGAGCTCGGCCTTGCCAAGAGGCAGCTTGAGGAGAACAAAGGTAAGTGATACCCTGTCTATAGATATGTATATATAAAATAAGACGCGATTGCAAAATGACAGGATCATCGTATGTTTGCCAGGGGCCACGACCGAGGTGGCTACCCTGAAGCAAGTGCTATCCTAGGCCGAAGATAAAGCGGCCAAGGAGCGGACCAAGCGGGAAAGGCAAGAAGCACGGGTGGGCGAGGTGCAGCAAGAGCTCCAAGCTCTCGTGTCGAAGCATGAGGCGTTGGAGCGTGACTCGAAGACGCAAGAGTCTGAGCCTGCAGCCGCCCGTGAAAGTGCAAAGAGAGCCAAGGCCGAAGCATAGAAGGCCCTCCAGGAGATTGGTGCGATGAAGAAGATAGCGGCGTGTAAGGCATTTTATATGCAAAGAAAGCATGTGAAAGTAAATTACCTGTTACTTACCCGAATCCGGAGCTCTCCAGGAGCTTCGCAGATTTTCCCCGCTGCGTGTCGGATGCTGCACAATTTTACCAGGCCGAGGAGGGAAGCTCAACGGAGAAGCTTTTCTGGTCTCAGTATACTGGGACCGAACACCCGGTGCCTATGAGCGACCAGCTGAAGCAGCTGGTCGAGCTACACAAGGCGACCGAACAGGCCATGAAGGGCTTTATAGTCTGGTTGTGGCCTGGCGACGCCCTTCCGAACAGCTACTTCGGCCTGGTGAGGCGGCTCGTGGATGCCTGCCCACGGCTGGAAGTCGTCAAGCGGTTTGTCTGCATTGAAGGTGCACGTCGGGCTTTCGCTCGTGTGAAGGTGCAATGGGCCAAGCTAGACGCCGTGAAGGTGATCAAGGAAGGACCGCCGCAGGGCAAGGAGCATCGCACCCCCGAAATTTATTATGACGGTGTCCTGAAGGGTGCCCGTCTTGTAGCGGACGAATGTTCAAAGGATGTAATATTTGAGTAAACTTGCTCGTGTGATCCTATATGATGAAAACTTGTTTCATATGCGCTATGCAACGCTTGTTTGAATTTAAAATATTACCTTCTGTTTGGCTGTTTATCCAATCTGAGAGATGGCTAGTCCTCGGCTTCTGCCCCCATGCCACGAGTGCTGGGGTGTTCGGGATAAACCTGAGCACTCTTGTTCCCATTTTTGGGTCCTTCGAGGGAGGTGCTCAGCACAGCGAACAAGGCAACCGGACTAATAATGCTTTATCACTCTCACTTAGCCATAGAATTCTATAATTTTAAATTTCGGCGAAGCCCCTGGTATTCGGAAGGCCGAATTCGGGGCGCGATACACGCCTTTAAGCCGGACATGACCGACTCCTCGCTCTAAGCGACATAAGTCTTTAGGGACTCGAAACCTCGCCGAACAGCGACCAGTATCTCGCCTTATCATGACAACCAGTTTTAGCTTTCTCTACTAAGGTGCTTAGCCCAGCAAAACCGGGGCACAATCGCAGTAGTTCTCCTAGCGCTATCTTAGCCGATAGAGCGGAACGTAAGGTACCGAAACATAGGAGCCGGGCAAACCCAACATTTGACCAAAGACATGATTCGGAGCTGATGCATATAATGCTATAAGTTCGGGGTGCCGCACTTGTGAAAGTGTTCGGACTTCTCACACCGTATTGTGGGGTACTTAAGCCCCTGGTGTATTGGCCGTACCAAAGTGTACGGTTGCAAGGCGTCATTAATGAACACACACACATATATATATATATAAAGAAGAATGGAATAATGGTCTTAGTGCTATGCATTGTTTATTCAAAAAGATGCGTTAAACCAGAATGATACAAATAGTGCGATAAGCAAAAAGTAGGACTATGTCCCTTCCAAGGCCAAGCTGAGGAATAGTATTAAACAAATATTTCACTCGTTATCGTAATCCACCTGGGAGTTCCGTGGTGTGACATAGCTTCCTGCCTCCTTGGTTGCTGCATCGTGTGTTCGGCAATCATGCTGCCGGACAGGGTTTCCAGAGATTAAAGTCCAGAAAGAGAAAAATAACAAAGCGGGAAGCCCCTAGTGCGGTATAGGCCGCGTCTTGGAACGTGTCGTAGTTGTGCCCCCCTCCACACCTGTGCCCATGGTATTTTTAATGCGTAATTATGTAGCGTGGCACGGATTTTGCTGTTTGGCTTGGGCCATGGTGGGGGACGCATTGCTACGCGAGCTCAGATCATGCCAGGCGGTCTAGTTGCCGATTACTCCGAGCGCGCTTGAAGGTGCCCGGGTCTTGAAACGCCGAACTGGTGGATTGCCTTGAGAGGCTACTTTGCGCTTCTGCTGCGAGGGCCGGAGTGTTCTCCTCCGTACGGAGAGAGCGCTCTATGTTTCCATTGACTGTGATGACCCCCCCGGGGTCCTGGCATCTTGAGCTTGAGGTATGCATAATGCGGTACCGCAGTGAATCTTGCGAATGCGGTTCGCCCGAGCAGTGCATGATAGCCACTGCGGAACGGGACTATATCGAAGATTAATTCTTCGCTTCGGAAGTTATCCGGGGATCCGAAGACCACTTCCAGTGTAATTGAGCTTGTGCAATGGGCCTCTACACCTGGAATGACGTCTATACCCATTTTGCACACTGTGTCCTGGTAAAGTAGGTTCAGGCTGCTACCGCCGTCCATAAGGACTCGAGTGAGGTGAAATCTGTCAATGATTGGGTCTAAGACCAGTGCGGCGAATCCGCCGTGACGGATACTAGTGGGGTGGTCCCTGCGATCGAAGGTGATCGGGCAGGAGGACCATGGGTTGAACTTTGGGGCGACTGGCTCCAACGCATATACGTCCCTGAGCGCACGCTTCTGCTCCCTCTTGGAGATGTGGGTTGCGTGTATCATGTTCACTGTCCGCACTTGTGGGGGGAACCTCTTTTGTCCTCTGGTGTTCGGCTGCCGGGGCTCCTCTTCGTCATCATTGTGTGACCCTTTATCTTTATCCTCGGCAATTAACTTGCCGGCCTGCTTGAACACCCAGCATTCCCTGTTGGTGTGGTTGGCTGGCTTGTCAGGGGTACCGTGTATTTGACACGAGCGATCGAGTATGCGGTCCAAACTGGACGGGCCCGGAGTGCTTCTTTTGAATGGCTTTTTCCGCTGACCGGGTTTAGAGCCTTTGAATCCGGCATTGACTGTCGTATCCTCAGTATTATCGCTATTAATGCGGCGCTTATGTTTGTTGCGACGCAACCTGCTATTGCCGTCCTTGGTATCCGAAGTACCATGGTTTTTTGATATGTTGTTACCGCGAGCCAGCCAGCTGTCTTCTCCCGCACAGAAGAGGGTCATGAGTGTCGTGAGGGCTGCCATAGATTTCGGCTTTTCCTGTCCAAGGTGCCGGGCAAGCCACTCGTCGCGGATGTTATGCTTGAAGGCTTCTAGGGCCTCTGCATCCGGACAGTCGATGATTTGATTTTTCTTTGTTAGGAACCGTGTGCAGAATTGCCTGGCCGACTCTTCTGGCTGCTGAATTATGTGGCTCAAGTCATCGGCATCTGGTGGTCGCACGTAAGTGCCCTGAAAGTTGTCGAGGAATGCGGCTTCCAGATCTTCCCAACGGCTAATGGACTCTGCTGGCAAGCTGTTAAGCCAATGCCGCGCTGGTCCTTTGAGCTTTAGTGGGAGGTATTTGATGGCGTCTAAGTCATCGCCGCGGGCCATGTGGATGTGGAGGAGGAAATCCTCGATCCATACTGCAGGATCTGTTGTGCCGTCGTATGATACAATATTTACGGGTTTGAAACCCTCTGGGATTTGATGATCCATTACTTCGTCTGTGAAGCATAGGGGGTGTGCAGCGCCTCTGTATTGGGCTATATCGCGACGCAGCTCGAATGGGTCTTGCCCGCTGTGTTCGGCCCGGCCGGATTTACTTTTACTGTATTCGGCGTGACGTTTATTGTCTCGCATAGTGGCGCGCCCCCGTGATCCGTAGGTCGATCTTGCATGTTTTGCTTTGTCCTCCAGTACGTCTCGCAAGTCTGGTGTATTTCCTCATGGTTTTTTATTTGAATGGGGTCGGGGTGCGGGCTGAGTTTTTGGCTGGAATGCCTCTCTATCACGGCCACGAGGTGGCCGATCAGCCGCGTCATACGCTTCTTCCTCCAATTGAGGTAGCAACTTGCATTTTGGGTAACTCTTGGAGGGGCGCTCGAGTTTGTATTCCTCGGCCACGAGGACTTCAGTCCATCAGTCAGCTAGCAGATCTTGATCAGCTTGAAGCTGCTGCTGCTTTTTTCTTAAGGCTATTTGCCGTGGCCATAAGCCGGTGCTTGAAGCGCTCTTGTTCGACAGGATCGTCTGGCACGGCGAATTTGTCATCGCCGAGGCTTGCCTCCTCTTCGGAGGGGGCATGTAATTATCATCCTCCGCTTCTCCGTCTGCCGCTCTCTCAGGAGGGCTGGCTCCTCCATCCTCCTGCTCTAAATCTTGCTGGAGGGGATTGTTGTTATCTTCGGCACTATCCGGAGTGTTATTATCTCCTGTGCCAGTATCACCACTTTTGCTTTGGCGGGACTTAGAGCGGCGCCGCTGACATCGGCGTTTGGGTTGCTTCTTGGAGGTGTTATCCTCTGCTGTCTCGTCGCCATTGCCTTCTTTGGGTGTATCCATCATGTATATATCGTATGATGAGGTGGCTGTTGAGTGTCCTATGGGCAGTGGTTCCTCTTCGTCTCCCGCATCGTCGTCCATACCGTCGATGTCTTCGGAGTCGAAGTCGAGCATGTCGGTTAAGTCATCGACAGTGGCTACTAAGTGGGTGGTGGGTGGGTCGAGAATTTCTTCATCGTCCGCATCCCAGTCCAGCCGGACATAGTTCGACCAGGATCCTCCTGACAAAGAGAGAGAGACCTTAATGAGTTCAGTATGTCGCCGAAGGGCGAGTGCTGAAAGATATCCGCGGAGGTAAACTCCATGATCGGCGCCCAATCGGATTCGATAGGAATGGGCGCAGGCGGTACGGAGTCCGTGGCCGGAGAAAGATCCGGCAGTTTAACAATACGGCTCTCGTGCAAGGTAAGGTCGATGTTCGGCTCGATCGCCGCTGAGGGTAAGGCCTCCGTGGCGGGGTCCATCCACCCATCCATTGACGGCGCAACTGGCTCCAAATTGAGGGTCGGAGCAGCTGCCGGTGCGATCTCCTGAATACTATCTGATGGTAGAGCTAAATCGTACTCATCGTGACTGCGTGACGCATAAGGCAGAGGCTCGAATCCGTCGAAGATCAAGTCTCTGCGGACGTCGGCCGTGTAGTTTAAGCTTCCAAACCTGACCTGGTAGCCAGGGGTGTAGCTTTCAATCTGCTCCAGATGGCCAAGCGAATTGGCCCACAGTGCAAAGCCGCCGAATACAAAAATCTGTCCGGGGAGAAAAGTCTCACCCTGGACTGCATCACTAACGATGATAGAAGGAGCCATCAAGCCTAACGGCGACGACACAGAGGAACTCTCAATGAAAGCACCAATGTCGGTGTCAAAACCGGTGGATCTCGGGTAGGGGGTCCTGAACTGTGCGTCTAGGCGGATGGTAATAGGAGGCAGGGGACACGAAGATTTACCCAGGTTCGGGCCCTCTTAATGGAGGTAAAACCCTACGTCCTACTTGATTAATATTGATGATATGGGTAGTACAAGAGTAGATCTACCACGAGATCAGAGAGGCTAAACCCTAGAAGCTAGCCTATGGAATGATTGTATGTTGTAGTTGTTGTGTCCTACGGACTAAAACCCTCCAGTTTATATAGACACCGGAGAGGGTTAGGGTTACACAAGGTCGGTTACAAAGGAGGAGATATCCACATCCGTATTGCCTAGCTTGCCTTCCACGCCAAGTAGAGTCCCATCCGGACACGAGACGAAGTCTTCAATCTTGTATCTTCATAGTCCAACAGTCCAGCCAAAGGATATAATCCGGTTGTCCGGAGACCCCCTAATCCAGGACTCCCTCACCAACAGTCCGGCCAAAGGATATAGTCCGGCTGTCCGGAGACCCCCTAATCCAGGACTCCCTCATCCTCCATCTTGCAGCTATAGAACTTATTGGAGACTTCATATCTCTCAATCCGGGCATTTGCTTGAAATATTAACTTCAACTCCTAGAACATCTCATATGCTCCATGACGTTCAAAATGTCGTTGAAGTCCCAGTTCTAAGCCGTAAGCATGGCATACTGAACTATCGAGTAGTCATCAGCTTTACTCTGCCAGACGTTCTTAACGTCATCAGCAGCATCTGCAGCAGGCCTGGCACCTAGCAGTGCTTCCAGGACATAATTCTTCTGTGCAGCAATGAGGATAATCCTCAAGTTACAGACCCAGTCCATGTAATTGCTACCATCATCTTTCAACTTTGCTTTCTCAAGGAACGCATTAAAATTCAACGGAAGAACAGCACGGGCCATCTATCTACAACAACATAGATAAGCAAAATACTATCAAGTACTAAGTTCATGATAAATTTAAGTTCAATTAATCATATTACTTAAGAACTCCCACTTAGATAGACATCCCTCTAATTATCTAGGTGATCACGTGATCCATATCAACTAAACCATAACCGATCATCACGTGAAATGGAGTAGTTTTCAATGGTGAACATCACTATGTTGATCATATCTACTATATGATTCACGCTCGACCTTTCGGTCTCAGTGTTCCGAGGCCATATCTGGATATGCTAGGCTCGTCAAGTTTAACCCGAGTATTCTGCGTGTGCAAAACTGGCTTGCACCTGTTGTAGATGGACGTAGAGCTTATTACACCTGATCATCACATGGTGTCTTGGCACGACGAACTTTGACAATGATGCATACTCATAGAGAACACTTTTATCTTGAAATTTAGTGAGAGATCATCTTATAATGCTACCGTCAAACAAAGCAGAATAAGATGCATAAAGGATAAACATCACATGCAATCAATATAAGTGATATGATATGGCCATCATCATCTTGTGCTTGTGATCTCCATCTCCGAAGCACCGTTATGATCACCATCATCACCGGCGCGACACCTTGATCTCCATTGTAGCATCGTTGTTGTCCCGCCAACCATTGTTTCTATGACTATCGCTACCGCTTAGTGATAAAGTAAAGCAATTATAGGGCGATTGCATTGCATACAATAAAGCGACAACCATATGGCTCCTGCCAGTTGCCGATAACTCCGTTACAAAACATGATCATCTCATACAATTAATATAGCATCATGTCTTGACCATATCACATCACAACATGCCCTGCAAAAACAAGTTAGACGTCCTCTACTTTGTTGTTGCAAGTTTTACGTGGCTGCTACAGGCTGAGCAAGAACCGTTCTTACCTACACATCAAAACCACAACGATAGTTTGTCAAGTTAGTGTTGTTTTAACCGTCTCAAGGATCGGGCGTAGCCACACTCGATTCAACTAAAGTTGGAGAAACTGACACCCGCCAACCACCTATGTGCAAAGCACATCGGTAGAACCAGTCTCGCGTAAGCGTACGCGTAATGTCGGTCTGGGCCACTTCATCCAACAATACCGCCGAACCAAAGTATGACATGCTGGTAAGCAGTATGACTTGTATCGCCCACAACTCACTTGTGTTCTACTCGTGCGTATAACATCTACACATAAAACTAGGCTCGGATGCCACTGTTAGGGAACATGGAAATTTCAAAAAAATCCTATGCACATGCAGGATCATGGTGATGCATAGCAATGAGAGGGGAGACTGTCGTCCACGTACCCTCGTAAATCTTAAGCGGAAGCGTTATGACAACGCGGTTGATGTAGTCGTACGTCTTCACGATCAACCGATCCTCAATACCGAACGTACGGCACCTCCGCGTTTAGCACACGTTCAGCTCGGTGACGTCCCGTGAACTCACGATCCAGTAGAGCTCAGGGAAGAGTTTCTTCAGCACGATGGCGTGGTGACGATGTTGATGAAGCTACCGCAGCAGGGCTTCGCCTAAACACCGCTACAGTATGACCGAGGTGGATTATGGTGGAGGGGGGCACCGCACATGGTTGGGAGAGATCTTTGTGATCAACTTGTGTGTCTAGAGGTGCCCCCCTGCCCCTGTATATAAAGGAGCAAGGGGGAGGCCGGCCGGCCCTTGTTGGTGCGCCAGGAGGAGGAATCCTCCACCTAGTAGGAGTAGGATTCCTCCCTTTCCTACTCCTACTAGGAGGGGGAAAGGATGGGGAAGAAAGAGAAGGAAAGGGGGGCGTCGCTCCCCCTCTCCTAGTCCAATTCGGACTAGAGGGATGGGGGTGCTGCCTGCCCTAGGCCGGCCCCTCTCTCTTTCCCTTATGGCCCAACAAGGCCCATTAGCCCCCGGGGGGTTCCAGTAACCCCTCCGGTACTCCGGTAAAATCCCGATTTTACCCGGAACTCTTCCGATGTCCAAATGTAGGCTTCCAATATATCAATCTTTATGTCTTGACCATTTCGAGACTCCTCGTCATGTCCGTGATCATATCCGGGACTCCGAACTACCTTCGGTATATCGAAACATATAAACTCATAAAACCGATCGTCACAGAACTTTAAGTGTGCGGACCCTACGGGTTCGAGAAATATGTAGACATGACCGAGACATGTCTCCGGTCAATAACCAATAGCGGAACCTGGATGCTCATATTGGTTCCTACATATTCTACGAAGATCTTTATCGATCAAACTGCATAACACTATACGTTGTTCTCTTTGTCATCGGTATGTTACTTGCCCGAGATTCGATCGTCGGTATCCCAATACCTAGTTCAATCTCGTTACCGGCAAGTCTCTTTACTCGTTCCGTAATGCACTATCCCGCAACTAACTCATTAGTTGTATTGCTTGCAAGGCTTATAGTGATGTGTATTACCGAGAGGGCCCAGAGATACCTCTCTGACAATCGGAGTGACAAATCCTAATCTTGATCTATGCCAACTCAACAAGTACCATCGGAGACACTTGTAGAGCACCTTTATAATCACCCAGTTACGTTGTGACGTTTGGTAGCACATAAAGTGTTCCTCTGGTATTTGGGAGTTGCATAATCTCATAGTCATAAGAACATGTATAAGTCATGAAGAAAGCAATAGAAGTAAACAAAAACGATCAAGTGCTAAGCTAACGGAATGGGTCAAGTCAATCATATCATTCTCCTAATGATGTGATCCCATTTATCAAATGACAACTCTTGTCTATGGTTAGGAAACTTAACCATCTTTGATCAATGAGCTAGTCAAGTAGAGGCACACTAGTGACACTATGTTTGTCTATGTATTCACACATGTATTATGTTTCCGGTTAATACAATTCTAGCATGAATAATAAACATTTATCATGAAATAAGGAAATAAATAATAACTTTATTATTGCCTCTAGGGCATATTTCCTTCACTGTCCTATGGTACTCTCCGTGTCGCGCAAGCGTGAGGGATCCCCGCTGTAGGGTTTGCAATATGTTCATGATTTGCTTATGGTGGGTTGCGTGAGTGATAGAAACACAGACCCGAGTAAGTAGGTTGTTTGCGTATGGGAATAAAGAGGACTTGATGCCTTATAGTGCTATGGTTGGGTTTTACCTTAATGATCTTTAGTAGTTGCGGATGCTTGCTAGAGTTCCAATCGTAAGTGCATATGATCCAAGAAGAGAAAGTATGTTAGCTTATTCCTCTCCCTCAAATAAAATTGCAATAATGATTACCGGTCTAGTTATCGATTGCCTAGGGACAAATAACTTTCTTGTGTGCCAACAAGCTCTCTACTAAAACTAACTTAGTTGTGTCTTCATCTAAATAGCCCCTACTTTTTATTTACATGCTCTTTATTATCTTGCAATCCTATCCAACAACACCTACAAGGTACTTCTAGTTTCATACTTGTTCTAGGTAAAGCGAACTTTAAGCGTGCGTAGAGTTGTATCGGTGGTCGATAGAACTTGAGGGAATATTTGTTCTACCTTTAGCTCCTCGTTGGGTTTGACACTCTTAATTATCAAAAGAGGCTGCAATTGATCCCCTATACTTGTGGGTTATCAACCGTCATGATCTCCATCGTCACCGGCTTGACACCTTGATCTCCATAATTGCGTCGTTGTCGTCTCGCCAACTATTGCTTCTACGACTATCGCTAATGCATAGTGGTAAAGTAAAGCAATTACATGGCGATTGCATTTCATACAATAAAGAGACAACCATAAGGCTCCTGCCAGTTGCCGATAACTTTTACAAAACATGATCATCTCATATAATAACTTATATCACATCATGTCTTGACCATATCACATCACAACAAGCCCTGCAAAAACAAGTTAGACGTCCTCTACTTTGTTGTTGCAAGTTTTACGTGGCTGCTATGTGCTTATAGCAAGAACCGTTCTTACTTACGCATCAAAACCACAATGATTTTTCGTCAAGTGTGATGTTTTAACCTTCAACAAGGACCGGTCATAGTCAAACTCGATTCAACTAAAGCTGGAGAAACATATGCCCGCCAGCCACCTTTATGCAAAACAAGTTGCATGTCTGTCGGTGGAACCGGTCTCATGAATGTGGTCATGTAAGGTTGGTCCGGGCCGCTTTATCCAACAATGTCGCCGAATCAAAGTAAGACGTTGGTGGTAAGCAGTATGACTATGATCGCCCACAACTCTTTGTGTTCTACTCGTGCATATCATCTACGCATAGACCTGGCTCGGATGCCACTGTTAGGGAACATAACATGCAATTTAAAAAAAATTCCTACGATCACGCAAGATCTATCTAGGAGATTGATGTCTACTACACAACCTTCTTCTTGTAGACGTTGTTGGGCCTCCAAGTGCAGAGGTTTGTAGGACAGTAGCAAATTTCCCTCAAGTGGATGACCTAAGGTTTATCAATCAGTGGGAGGCGTAGGATGAAGATGGTCTCTCTCAAGCAACCCTGCAACCAAATAACAAAGAGTCTCTTGTGTCCCCAACACACCCAATACAATGGTAAATTGTATAGGTGCACTAGTTCGGCGAAGAGATGGTGATACAAGTGGTATATGGATGGTAGATAATAGTTTTTGTAATCTGAAATTATAAAAACAGCAAGGTAACAAGTGATAAAAGTGAGCGTAAACGGTATTGCAATGATAGGAAACAAGGCCTAGGGTTCATACTTTCACTAGTGCAAGTTCTCTCAACAATAATAGCATAATTGGATCACATAACTATCCCCCAACATGCAACAAAGAGTCACTCCAAAGTCACTAATAGCAGAGAACAAACGAAGAGATCATTGTAGGGTACGAAACCACCTCAAAGTTATCCTTTCTGATCGATCCATTCAAGAGTTTGTACTAGAATAACACCTTAAGATACAAATCAACCAAAACCCTAATGTCACCTAGATACTCCAATGTCACCTCAAGTATCCGTGGGTATGATTATATGATATGCATCACACAATCTCAGATTCATCTATTCAACCAACACAAAGAACTTCAAAGACTGCCCCAAAGTTTCTACCGGAGAGTCAAGACGAAAACGTGTGCCAACCCCTATGCATAAGTTCACAAGGTCACAGAACCCACAAGTTGATCACCAAAGCATACATCAAGTAGATCACGTGAATATCCCATTGTCACCACAGATAAGCACATGCAAGACATACATCAAGTGTTCTCAAATCCTTAAAGACTCAATCCGATAAGATAACTTCTAAGGGAAAACTCAATTCATCACAAGGAGATAGAGGGGAAAAAATCATAAGATCCAACTATAATAGCAAAGCTCGCGGTACATCAAGATCGTGCCAAATCAAGAACACGAGAGAGAGAGAGTGAGAGAGAGATCAAACACATAGCTACTGGTACATACCCTCAGCCCCGAGGGTGAACTACTCCCTCCTTGTCATGGAGAGCGTTGGATGATGAGGATGGTCACCGGTGATGGATCCCCCGTCCAGCAGGGTGCCAAAACAGGGTCCCAATTGGTTTTTGGTGCCTACAGAGGCTTGCGGCGGCGGAACTCCTGATCTAGGTTATTTTCTGGAGGTTTCTGTATTTATAGGAATTTTTTGCGTAGGTCTCACGTCAGGGGGGGGGGGTCTCCAAGTCATCCACGAGATAGGGGGCGTGCCCAGGGGGTAGGGCACGCCCCCCACCCTCATGGATGGCTCGGGACTCTCCTGGCCCAACTCTTTTACTTCGGGGGCTTCTTTTGGTCCATAAAAAATCATCAAAAATTGGCACTTAAATTGGACTCTGTTTGGTATTCCTTTTCTTATAAACTCAAAAACAAGGAAAAGATAGAAACTGACACTGGCCTCTAGGTTAATAGGTTAGTCCCAAAAATCATATAAAATAGCATATAAATTCATATAAAACATCCAAGATGGATAATATAATAGCATGGAACAATCAAAAATTATAGATATGTTGGAGACGTATCAGAGATGCATAGCAACGAGAGGGGGAGAGTGTGTCCACGTACCCTCATAGACCGAAAGCGGAAGCGTTAGGTTAACACGGTTGATGTAGTCGAACATCTTCATGATCCAAACGATCAAGTACCGAACGTATGACACCTTCGAGTTCAGCACACGTTCACCTCGATGACGTCCCTCGAACTCTTGATCCAGCAGAGGGTCGAGGGAGAGTTTCGTCAGCATGACGGCGTGGTGACAGTGATGGTCATGTGATTCACGCAGGGCTTCGCCTAAGCACTATGTGAATATGACCGGAGGAGTAAACCATGGAGGGAGATGCCACACACGGCTTGGAACAATTGGTGTGTCTCCAAGGGGTCCCTGCCCACGTATATAAAGGGGGAGGGGATGAGGCCGGCCACCAGTGGCGCGCCAAGGAGAGGGGAGTCCTACTAGGACTCCAGGTCTTAGTAGGATTCGGCCCGCCTCTTTTCGTGCTCGTGGAGGGGGAAAGGGGGGAGGGAGAGGGAAGAGGAGAAGGAAAGGGGGCGCGCCCCCTCCCCTAGTCCAATTCGGACTCCCTATGGGAGGGGGGTGCGGCCACCCCTTGTGGGCTGCCTCCCCTCTCCCCTATGGTGATGAGGACATCAATACCATTGTTATAGCCACAACCCCTGCTGCTATACATACTGGACCAATTACTAGAGCTCGCGCACGCCAATTAAATTACCATGTACTTTCGTTTCTTGGTAACGATTCTAATGTTCATGAGAATATGATGCTGCCTAAATTGGATACATTTGTTTTGCTTACAAATGAAGGGCCTAGCTTGGACAAGAAAGATGAACCTTGGAGCAAGTTCAAGCACGGAGATGATGGCGTGCACAAGGGGAACAAGAACGGAGTTACAAGTGATGATTCCAGGACTTTGAAGCCACCATAATGAGTGCATGAAGCCTTGGATGAAATATACAAGATGCCACTTCCTAAATTTCATCCAGAGGCTATCCTAGGTGCCGCATCACCTTATTTTTGGGCCAGGCCCTTGTGATTTCGAAATACTTGATTATAGGCTGTTTTTAGAGTCCGTAATAGTGGGGAAACAAGACTTAGGGTTGGTTTCGGACCCCTCCTCCAAGGGCCACGAAATTCCCCCTCTCTCCTCCATATATACAACCCTTAGGGAATCGTTTAGACTTTGGATTTTGTTTAGATTAAAGTTTGCCACAGCTGCAACTTCGCGTACTTCGTTTGTATTCAATGACCAGACAAAGGCGTCATAGAACCCCACCTTTGATCAATAAAGCATTCCTCTTATATTCGCAATATCCAGATTGCAATCTTAGTTTCTTGCTTGTTCTTCGTTTGCCTGCAGGAAACAGACCTTCATGGTCAGGTTGATCGTGCTCTGGCACGGTCAATAACCTCTCGGAGTTGGTTTAGCGATTGCTAAGGCGCGACGTCCTCGCACGTTCGTAGTCGGATCGTCAAAGTCGACTTCCTCCAAAATGATAGCCACCATCTCATCAAAATATGGGACACCTTATCCTCTATCAAGTGGTATCAGATTTCCAGGTTGCTCGGTGAGATTTTACAGTTTTTCATAGTTTAGATCGAGTCTGTTCTTCATACCTACAGTCCACGAAAAAGCCACAAAAAAATTAGGGTTAGTTCATCATATCCGAACCAATTTGAGCCTTTGCATAATCTTTTTAGGGTTTTGCATTGTTGAATTTGTGGTTGCATCGTCGTGTCTAGTTGCTAGTCTTAGTGTCTAGTCCTTTAGAGTTTCAAGTTCTATTCACAAGTAGGCATGCCGCCGCATCATCATCATCACCGCTGCCATATACCACCATCATCGTCACCGCTGCCACATACTATACCACCATCGATATCGCCGCTGCCATATACCACATATCCACCGCCATCACGATAATCTGAGTCCACCTCCATCACAGATTCGCCACCAGTCCGAGTTTCCACCAGATTCATCTCCGCCACCAGTCCGAGTCCAGTATTTGTTGCTTTGTTTTCGAGTTCTAGATCACGCGATACTTCGAGTCGTTACCAAGTCGGACTCCCCAACTTCCGTGCTACCCGCAGTAGAAAAATAGTTCCAAACTCAAAAAAAACTAAGTCTGGAAATTTCTGGCTAGGCAGTTTTTAGACCATTTGTAGACTTTTTCGGAAAAAATTGTTCCGGAGCAAAAAAAAGAGGAAAAAAGTGCAAAAAAAAGAGAAAAAAAAATCAGAGTGTGCTCCTCCCTTGTTTACGTGCAGCGCCGTGATTTTGTTAGTGTTCTAGGCTCGCGTCTCTAGCACGGTCTAGCCTAGGACCAGCACATCATTGAGCGTTTATTCAACTTTGCATCTCTGAATTGATTATTGCTGACCCTTTTTGCTACCATATTATAAGCCTTCCCAGCTCCACATACATCTACGTCATGCGTTTGACTCTCCCTGGTAATAGCTCTATCCAAGCTTTGAGAGTTTTGACTATGATGGTTGTCGATCACCGCCTGCTGCTGGGTAAGAACTGGTAAGAATTTGAGATTTGCTTGACGGATTTGTGACACCCACCACCACCTATTGTTAGTAGTCTGTAGGATCATATTCTTGTGTGTTTCTATTGCTGCTAACCATGGCAGGATCACAAGTCGACGAGACTGACTGGGAGAACATGACGAATAAGGAGTTGCATGATAAATTTCAGCAAATGATGAGTGGACAGGTGCAAGATGTGCTAAACAGATTTGAAGAGGCCATGGAGAAGATAGATGGCATGGAGAAGATGTTCGAAACAAAGCTCGATAACAAGTTTAATGAATTGCTCGTGCGTCTTCCACCACCACGACCGGCTGCACCTAATGCGCCTCTACAACAACAACGACGACGACGATGATGACGACGATGATGATGACGACGACGACAACAACGACAACGACGACGACGACTACCTCCACGTCGCGAAACAGCCCTCTGCCGAGCGAGTCATGTCCCTCTTGCGCCTGGCCAAACTATTGGTGCTGCTGTTGACACTTCTGTGGCTCATGCTGCTGATGCAGAGGAGGATGATTATGCGGAAGATTACGGGGATGAGGTTGATTAAAATCAGAACTATGTGCAACCACCAACACCACAACCACCAGGTCGTCCACATGCAAATAATGGCAATGGCAGGGCTCCCCCTCAGGTACGAGATCATGACCATCTCCCTAAACTGAAATTGAATATTCCACCATTTGAGGGAAGATATGTTCCTGATATATATCTTACTTGGGAGTTAGAAACTGAACAACGATTTACATGTTTACAATATCCTAAGGAGAGACGTGTTCCTGTAGCTGTTTCTGCTTTCACTAGCTTTGCATGTGTTTGGTGGTCTGAACATTGTAGATTATATCCTATTCTAGCTACTTGGGCTTCTTTGAAAACTGCTATGCATACTCGTTGGGTTCCACCATATTATCAACGTGAATTAATTCAAAAATTGCAGCGTTTAAGACAAGGAAAAAATCTTGTAGAAGAATATTATCAGGAATTACAAACTAGCATGATTAGATGTGGTGTTGTTGAGGAGAATGAAGCTATGCTTGCAAGTTTTATGGGTGGATTAAATAGAGAGATTCATACCATTCTAGAGTATAAGGAGTATAATAATATCACTCTTTTATTCCATCTTGCTTGTAAAGCTGAACGTGAAGTGCAGGATCGACAGACATTGGCGCGAACTAACTTTTTTGCAGGTCGATCTTCATCATGGACACCACATGCATCCTTTACTTCCACAACACCAGCACCTCCATCAGGTGCCACCTCCAGCCTTGATACAAGAAAGCAGGCACAACCACCACTATCTGCCAAGAGCACACCTGTCGGGCCTGCGTAGAGCTCTTCTTCTTCCATGGCATCAACAGGGCACACAAGTGATATTATTTGTCGTCATTGTAAGGGAAGAGGACATTTTGCGAGAGAATGCAAATCTCAGCGTGTGATGATTGCTACTGAGGATGGTGGGTATGAGTTCGCTAGTGACTATGATGAGGAGACTTTGGCTCTTATTACACGTGAAGAACACGGTGGAGATGATTCTGATCATGAGACACAATACATGGCTCCTGAAGATGCTCATAGGTATGAATGTTTAGTTGCTCAACGTGTTTTGAGTGTGCAGGTCACACAAGCTGAGCAAAAGCAGAGGCATAATTTGTTCCATACAAAGGGAGTTGTGAAGGAACGTTCTGTTCGCGTCATCATAGATGGAGGGAGCTGCAACAACTTGGCTAGCATGGAGATGGTGGCGAAGCTATCTCTCACCACAAGACCACATCCACATCCTTACTACATCCAATGGTTCAACAACAGCGGCAAGGTTAAGGTAACACGTACTGTTCGTGTGCATTTTAGTATCTCTACATATGCTGATTATGTTGATTGTGATGTGGTACCCATGCAAGCATGTTCCTTATTACTTGGTAGACCATGTCAATTTGATAAAAATTATATACACCATGGTAGAAATAATCGGTATACTCTTGTTCATAAGGATAGCCATATTACTTTGCTTCCTATGACTCCTAATTCCATTTTGAAAGATGATATTAACAGAGCTAATAAAGCAAAACAGGAGCAAAATAAGAGTGAAAATCAGATTGTGGCAAAAGAATTTGAGCAACAACTGAAGCCTAATAATAAACCATCTAGTGTTGCTTCTAAAATTAAATTGAAAAGTGCATGTTTACTTGCCACAAAATCTGATATTGATGAGCTAGATTTCAGCAAATCTGTTTGCTATGCTTTTGTGTGCAAAGAGGCATTATTTTCATTCGAGGACGTGCCTTCCTCTTTGCCTCCTGTTGTCACTAATATTTTGCAGGAGTTCGCTGACGTCTTTCCACAAGACGTGCCACCGGGATTACCACCTATTCGAGGGATTGAGCATCAAATTGACTTAATTCCTGGTGCATCATTACCCAACCGTGCGCCATACCATACCAAACCAGAGGAGATGAAGGAGACTATGCGTCAAGTACAGGAGTTGCTCGACAAAGGTTATATACGTGAATCCCTTAGTCCTTGTGTTGTTCATATCATTTTAGTGCCGAAAAAGGATGGTACATCGCGTATGTGTGTTGATTGTAGAGGCATTAATAATATTACTATTCGTTATTGTCATCCTATTCCTAGGCTAGACGACATGCTTGATGAATTGAGTGGCTCTACAATATTCTCCAAAGTTGATTTGCATAGTGGATACCATCAAATTCGTATGAAATTTGGAGATGAATGGAAAACAACATTTAAAACTAAGTTTGGATTATATGAGTGGTTAGTCATGCCTTTTGGGTTAACTAATGCACCTAGTACTTTCATGAGATTAATGAACGAAGTTTTACATGTTTTCATTGGACGATTTGTGGTAGTCTATTTTGATGATATACTGATTTATAGCAGATCTTTGGAGGAACATTTGGAACATTTATGTGCTATTTTTATTGCTCTACGTGATGCACGTTTGTTTGGTAACCTTGGGAAGTGCACCTTCTGCATTGACTGAGTATCTTTTCTTGGCTATGTTGTTACTCCACAAGGAATTGAAGTTGATAAAGCCAAGATTGAAGCTATTGAGAGTTGGCCGCAGCCCAAAACGGTCACACAAGTGAGGAGGTTTCTTGACCTCGCTGGATTCTATAGGCGTTTTGTGAGAGATTTCAGCACCATTGCTGCACCTCTCAATGAGCTTACAAAGAAGGATGTGCCTTTTGATTGGGGTACCGCACAGGAAGAAGCCTTCACGGTATTGAAAGATAAGTTGACACATGCTCCTTTACTCCAACTTCCTGATTTTAATAAGACTTTTGAGTTTGAATGTGATGCTAGTGGAATTGGACTAGGAGGTGTGTTATTACGAGATGGAAAACCTGTTGCATACTTTTCTGAAAAATTGAGTGGGCCTAGTATGAATTATTCTACTTATGATAAAGAATTATATGCTCTTGTTCGGACTTTAGAGACATGGCAACATTATTTATGGCCCAAAGAATTTGTTATACATTCTGATCATGAATCTTTGAAACATATTAAAAGTCAAGCTAAACTGAATCATAGACATGCTAAATGGGTTGAATTCATTGAGACTTTTCCTTATGTTATTAAACACAAGAAGGGTAAAGAAACTGTTATTGCTGATGCATTGTCTCGTCGCTATACTATGCTTTCACAACTCGACTTGAAAATATTTGGTTTGGAGACCATCAAAGATCAATATGTGCATGATGCTGATTTTAAAGATGTAATGCAGAATTGTAAAGAAGGAAGAACGTGGAACAAGTTCATCGTTAATGATGGATTTGTGTTCCGTGCTAACAAGCTATGCATTCCAGCTAGCTCCGTTCGTCTTTTGTTGTTGCAGGAGGCGCATGGAGGAGGAGTAATGGGACACTTTGGCATGAAGAAGACGGAGGACATACTTACACATTTCTTTTGGCCAAATATGAGACGGGATGTTGAGCGTTTTGTTGCTCGCTGCACTACATGTCAAAAAGCTAAGTCACGACTCAATCCTCATGGTTTATATATGCCTTTTCCTGTACCTAGTGTTCCTTGGGAGGATATATCTATGGACTTTGTTTTAGGTTTACCTCGAACAAAGAAGGGGAGGGATATCATATTTGTTGTAGTGGATATGTTCTCGAAAATGGCACACTTTATACCATGTCATAAAAGCGATGATGTTGTTAATGTTGCTAGTTTGTTCTTTCGTGAAATTATTCGCTTGCATGGTGTGCCAAATACTATTGTTTCAGATCATGATACTAAATTTCTTAGCCACTTTTGGACATGTTTATGAGCTAAGTTGGGGACTAAACTGCTTTTTAGTACTACTTGTCACTGTCTGTGTCAAAACTGGCGGATCTCGGGTAGGGGGTCCCAAACTGTGCGTCTAGGATCGATGGTAACGGAAGGCGGGGGACACGATGTTTACCAGGTTCGGGCCCTCTCTATGGAGGTAATACCCTGCTTCCTGCTTGATTGGTCTTGATGAATATGAGTATTACAAGAGTTGATCTACCACGAGATCGTAATGGCTAAACCCTAGAAGTCTAGCCTATGAATATGATAATGAGTATATGTGGTGTCCTTTCCGGACTATCCCCTTCAGTTTATATAAACACCGAGGGGATCTAGGGTTTACATGGAGTCGGTTACATAAGAAGGAAGCTTCGGTCGCCAAGCTTGCCTTCCACGCCAAGTAGAGTCCAATCCGGACACGGTGCAGTCTTCGGCCTTCATGTCTTCATAGCCCATCAGTCCGGCCCAAAGGATAACAGGCCGGACGCCAGAGGACCCCTTAGTCCAGGACTCCCTCAGTAGCCCTTGAACCTGGCTTTCAATGACGAGGAGTCCGGCGTGCAGATTGTCTTCGGAATTGCAAGGCGGGTTCCCCTTTCTCCGAACTCCAAGATAGTCTTCGGATGCGACGATAGTATCCGGACTTGTCACATACCACACACAACCACAGAGAGAATATATATTTTCACACGAGTTCTATCCGCTGATAGCTTTTTACAACACGACATTGCGTTTGTTCGGTCATAATTTCGAACCGCGTTTTGTCTGTCGCTCCATGTTTTGAGACGCGGTTACCATTGACACGTCTTGTCAAAGCAGAGATCGTGTCCCCTTATCGCGGGATTGTCATCAATGCAGGCATGGGTAACCCAACCGTGCCGCTTATACAGCCCTTGGGAATAGGCGAGTTTTTAGGACGAGTGGGGAGGCGCTTGATATTCGCGGCCTTTATAAAGGGATAAGAACACTCTCCCTTTACCCACACCCTTCTTCATCTTCAGTCCTTCCGTCCTTGAGCTCTAGCGTCCAAGCTTTAGCTTTTCCTCTTTCGAGAAGGCACTCCAATCATGTCCGGATCCAGAGCTGGAGGCAAGTGGATGGCCTCCTCCATTGAGAAGAAAGACATCACGGAGCTCCAGGAGGCTGGCTATTTAGCCAAGGAGATTGCTCACCAACTCCCGGAAAAAGGGCAAATTGTCCCTACCCCCGAGCCCCATAAGAGGGTTGTGTTTCTCACACACTTCATCCGTGGGCTGGGATTCCCTCTTCATCCATTTGTCCGTGGATTGATGTTTTACTATGGGTTGGACTTCCACGATCTGGCCCCCAACTTTATCCTCAATATCTCCGCATTCATAGTTGTGTGCGAAGCCTTTCTCCGCATCCCACCTCACTTTGGCCTATGGCTAAAGACTTTTAATGTAAAGCCAAAGGTGGTGCGCGGCCGATAGGCCGAGTGCGGAGGTGCCATGGTGGGAAAGATGCCCAATACCACCTGGCTCGAAGGCTCCTTCGTAGAGATGGTGAAGGGATGGCAATCGGGGTGGTTCTATATCACCAAGCCGTGCGACACCAACTGGGCGGCGGCTCCCAAATTCCGATCCGGAGTCCCAATGCGGCTTACCTCCTGGCAAGAGAAGGGCCTGGCCTTGGGGTCTTTGGAAGAGATCACGGGGCTCCAAATGTGCCTCTAGAATATGATAACCCGGAAGATCAAGCTTGTTGATGTGATCCAGGTCATGCTTGTACGCCGGATCCTTCCATGTCAGCGCCAGATCTATTATTTGTGGGAGTTCGATTCGGCCGAGCACCAGATGCTGCTAAGGCTTTTCGGCACGACGCACGAAGATATCTGGAAGGTGCTCTTCAAGGGCAACGAGACGCCGCCACCCTTGACCAAAGATCGCGGGCTCAACTCTAAGCGTCAGGCCAATTCGTAAGCCATCAAGGTATAGTCTTTAAGGACAAACCTCGAGGAAGGATACTAAGCCTTCTTATCAATTTCTTTTTCAGGCCTGGGTTGACCTAGCGGGACAGATTAATAGTCTGGCTCTGCTGCCCGAAGACGAAGAAACCCCACTCCTTATGGAGATGCTATTTCCGGCGCCTTACGATGTGCCGGAGAAGAAGGTCAAAACCACGGCCAAGGGGACCAAGAGTGGGCTTCGCCGAAGGAGCACCTTGGTCATCTCGTCTGACGATGAGACAGACCCCTCAGCCGCCAACGATGACGATGAGGAGGGAGCCGACTCCCCTCCTGCTGGAGGAGGGAGAAAAGGGAGGCCTCCACGAGTTTGGAGGCGGAGGCGCCCAAGAGGGGGAGAGGCTCCCTCGCGGATAACTCCGCGTGGGATGTTGATAGTAGTCCGGAGCGACCTCGCCGGACCAAGCCTCGGGCCGCCTCGTGAGTACCAGAATCAAAAACATCTGGCCCTCTCGGTTTGTAATATTGATACATCTTAAACCTTGTCATTGCAGTCCGGCACACGATGGCTCCCCGCGATCCTCGACAGAGGATTCGCTGGACTCGAAGGAGATGGCTAGCATGTCTCCGCCACCTGCTCATTCCATCTCACCTAAGGGTGATGACGAGGTGGTGTCCAAAAAGACTTTCCCAGGCCGGGGGGAGATTCCAGAGACCATCGGGGTGACGTCCCATGATGACTCCTCGGCCGCCGGACATACGGGGAAAAAGTCCCCATGGGGACTGGTGACGGGGCCCGAGTTCCCTTCGGGCCTCAGCCGGATACCATTCTGGAGATCTACATGGCTCCGGGGTCCAGCGAACGGCATTCCCCCCAATGAGGGAATGTGCCTGTTCCACCGATGACCTCTGTCCAACCAGAGGCACCGGATAATCTGCTGGAGGCGCTACGAGGCACCTCTATCGTAGATGAGCATCGTGTCCTTATGGACACGGTAATAGAGAAGGTTCAGTTTGTCAAAAGCGGACTGACTGAAGTCTGCACTAGCCTTCTAACGGGCTTTGAGGTAAGTAATGTGATTGTAGGAAAAATATCACCATAGAGACAGTAGCCCCTGATGCTCTGTTTGCTGTTCGGGAGGAAAAGCCAAATAGAGGATCGAGAATAAATATCAGGAGTCTAACATGAGTTGTCTATGTGAATAAGCAGGTATCGCTGCAGGCTGCCACTGCTCATGCTGCGGAAGTTTCGGACTGAAGCGGAAACTGGAGCGGGCCAAGGAGGAGCTCGGCCTCGTGAAGAAGCAGCTGGAGGATAGCCAAGGTATGCAGGATCCTGTGGGTACATTTTGAAAAAAATGAGTAGTCCAACCGGACTAAAGTGTCATAAACTTTATTAGGGGCCACGACCGAGGCGGCGGCCCTTAAGAAGGCGCTAGCCGAGGCCGAGGACAAAGCAGCCAAGGAACACGCCTTGCGCGAGAAGCACGAGGCCCGGGTTGGCGAGGCGCAGCAACAGCTCCAGGGCGCGATAGAGAGGTTTGAGTCCTTGGAGCGCAATTGTAAGGTGCAAGAGTCCGAATTGGCGAAGGCCCGCCAGAGCGCATAGGATGCACGAGCCGAAGCCCGGAGCGCCCTCCAGGAAATTCAGGCGGCCAAGAAGATTACGGCGGGTAAATCTTTCACCATGCATAGCAAGTGTGTAGAAGGAACATTCCTTGTACTTATCCTGAATTTGGATTTTCCAGGGGCGTTTACAGATCTGTCGCATAGTGTGTCAAATGTTGTCGAGCATTATAGAGCCGAAGAAGGGATGTCTACGGAGAAGCTGTTCTGGTCCCAATATCTGGGATCCGAACATCCGGTGCCCTTCAGCGACCAGCTAAAGCAGTTGGTCGAGCTGCATAGGTTGGCAGAGCTAGCCATGAAGGACCTGATAGTCCGGCTGTGGCCTGCTGGTCCTATACCTAGCGGCTACTTCAGGCTTGTGCAGCGGCTTGTGAGTGCCTGTCCACGGCTCGAAGCCGTGAAGCGGTCGGTCTATATTGAAGGTGCGCATATGGCCTTTGCCCGCGTCAAGACACATTGGGCAAAGCTGGATGCCAAGAAGCTGATGACCGAGGGACCGCCGGAGGGCAAGGAGCATCATCGACCCGAGCATTGTTTTGAAGGTGTCCTGGAGGGGTCCCACCTTGTAGTAGAGCAATGTTCGAAGGATATCATATTCCCATGAGTACATGTGTATCACCTTGCCCTGTAATATGGAACAATGGTGTTTATGTAGTATAATGCTTATGATTTAAATTTACCTCCTATGCGGCCATTTATTAACTCTGAGGGTTGACCAGTCGTCAGCTTCTGCCCCCACGTAGATAGTACGGGGGTGTTCGAGATAAATCTAAACACTCTTTACTCCACATTCTGGTCCTTAAAGGAGGTGTTTAGCGCAACGAACAAGGCAATCAGACTATGCGGCCTTTACCGCCCTCACTTAGCCATAGGAGTTTGACAATCAAGAAAGTTGGCGAAGCCCCTGGTATTCGGAAGACCGAACTAGGGGCGCTATGCACACCTAATCGGGGGAACCGATTCTTCGCAAGAAGCGGAAAAGAATCTCCAACGATTTGGGACCTCTCGAACAGCTGACCGGCTCTCGCCGCATCATGACAGTCTGTTTTCGGTTTTCTCTACTGAGGTGCTCGTCCGGAAGAAATGGGACACAATCGCAGTAGTTCTCCCTTTACTACCCTAGCCGATATAGCGGAACATAAGGTAGCAAGCACAGGAGCCGGGCAACCCAACTATTGACCAAAGACATGATTCGGAGCCGATGCATATAATGCTATAAGTTCAGGGTGCCGAACTATACTATAAAAGTGTTCGGACTTTTTATTACCATAGTGTTGGGTGTAATGAAGCCCCTGGCATAGTAATACGTACCATGGTGTATGTGTGCAGTGAGTAATTAATACCGAGGTGAGTAAACGGAAAAAATGAAATAATAAGCTAACGCTACCGTGTATTCACCATTGTGATGTAACTAGTACGTCAAGGCGTACTTTGTACAAGTAATGCGATAAGCAAGTAGGGCTATTTAACATTCCGCAACCAAGGGCGAGCTACGTGCGGGTATGAAAAGCAAGTATGGCAATCATTTAGTAGAGACCACCTGGGTATTTCCCTTGTAAGCCAAAGCTCCTTGCCTCCTTGGTGTGTTCTGCAAGCGGGTTGTCCGCATAGGCCTCCAAAAGAGAAAAAAACTGTAAAAATAAAAAGTAAAAGGATGCGAATCCCAGGGTCGGTCGAGTAGTACTGTGGATCACAAACGAGTTATGCCTCCGTCAATTCCCATGGGGTTTTGAGTGCGTGGTTTATGTACGCGCGGTATTAGTGCCATTGCCTCATCGGGGCTGTGACAGAGGTCAAATTGCTAATTCGGCTCTTGACGAGCCAAGCTGTCCTGCTGTAGTGTGGTCCGGACCCTCTTGATGATGTCCAGGGGCTCGGCAGCCGGATTATGATGCTGCTTGAGAAGGCCGCTCCGTACTTCTGCTGCTAGGGCGGCAGTTTGCTCCTTTGTATGGAGGGAGCGTTCTGTGTTTCTATTTACTGTAATGATGCCACGTGGGCTGGGCATCTTGAGCTTGAGATAAGCGTAATGTGGCACCACATTGAATCTAGCGAATGCTGTTCGTCCGAGCAGGGCGTGATAGCCGCTGCGAAATGGGACGATATCAAAGAATAGTTCTTCGCTTCGGAAGTTATCCGGGGAACCAAATACTACATCCAGCGTTATTGAGCCCGTACAACGGGCCTCTACGCCTGGTATGACTCCTTTAAAGGTAGTCTTCGTGGGCTTGACCCGTGAGGGGTCGACGCTCATTTTATGTATTGTATCCTGATAGAGCAGGTTGAGGCTGCTACCACCGTCCATTAGGACTCGTGTCAGGGGAAATCCGTCGATGATTGGGTCGAGGACCAGTGCGGCTGAACCGCCGTGGCGAATGCTGGTTGGATGATCTCGGCGGTCAAAGGTGATCGGAAATGACAACCATGGATTGAATTTCGGGGCGACTAGCTCTAACGCATAGACGTCCCTAAGTGCGCGCTTGCGCTCCCTTTTGGGGATGTGTGTAGTGTATATTATGTTCACCATTTTGAATTGAGGGGGAAATTTCTTTTGCTCCCCAGTGTTCGGCTGCCGGGGCTCCTCGTCATCGTCCTCGCTCTGTGATTCTCCTTCCTTGTTTCTTATGTTGACCTTGTTGGCTTGTTTAAATACCCGGCAATCTCTGTTAGTATGGTTGACCGGTTTGTTTGGGGTGCCATGTATCTGGCAAGGACAATCGAGTATGCGGTCCAAGCTGGATGGTCCTCCGCTGCTCCTTTTATAGGGCTTCTTTCGCTGGCCGGACTTGGAGCCACTGAATCCGGCGTGAACTGTAGTGTCATCGGCGTTATCGCCATTGCTTCGGCGTTTGTGTCTGTTGCGCCGGAGCTTGCCGGTGCTGTTTTTGGCCTCAGAGGGGCCTATTTCGTTGGTTGTGTTTGTACTGCGAGCCAGCCAACTATCCTCTCCCGCGCAAAAGCGGGTCATAAGTGCCGTGAGGGCTGCCATGGATCTCGGCTTTTCCTGGCCGAGGTGGCGGGCAAGCCATTCATCCCGGATGCTATGCTTAAAGGCCGCTAGGGCTTCAGCGTCTGGACAGTCGACGATCTGGTTTTTTTGGTTAGGAACCTAGTCCAGAATTTTCTGGCTGATTCTCCAGATTGTTGAACTATGTGGCTTAAGTCATCGGCATCGGGTGGCCGGACATATGTACCCTGGAAATTGTTGAGGAAGGCCTCTTCCAAGTCCTCCCAGCTGCCGATGGAGTTCTCATGCAGACTATTTAGCCAGTGTCGAGCTGGTCCTTTGAGCTTTAATGGGAGGTATTTGATGGCATGGAGGTCATCTCCTTGGGCCATGTGTATGTGAAGAATAAAATCTTCGATCCACACTGCGGGGTCGGTTGTTCCGTTGTATGATTCAATATTGACAGGCTTGAACCCCTCGGGGAATTCATGATCCAGCACCTCGTCTGTGAAGCAGAGAGGGTGTGCGGCGCCTCTATAGCGGGCCGTGTCACAGCGTATCTCCGACGACGTCCGTCTGTGGTTATCGACCCGGGTGTGATTAAGTTTGTCACGTCCGAATAGGTAGCTGTCGTCTTGAGTATGGAAACGTCCTCGCGATCCGTATATAGATCTGGTGTGTCCTGCTTTATTGTCCAATTCCTGCCGAAGATCGTATGTATGGTCCCGAGCTGGTCTGTCCCTATTTTTGCGAGGCGGTGGGGCGGGCTGCTGTTTGGTCTGAGTTGTCGTTTATCCCGACCGTGGGGTGGTTGGTCCGCATTGTGCGAGGGAGGTATGGGATCTATTGCCTCCTCATCGAACTGAGGTAGCAGTCTGCGTTTTGGGTACCTCTTGGCTGGGCGCTTGAGGCCGTATTCCTCAGCTGTTAGGACATCAGTCCATCTGTCGACGAGCAGGTCTTGTTCAGCTTGAAGCTGTCGTTGTTTCTTTTTCAGGCTTCTTGCAGTGGCTATGAGCTGAAGCTTAAAGCACTCATGCTCGAGAGGATCCTCAGGCACGATGAAGTCTTCGTTGCCAAGGCTTGTATCCTCCTCGGAGGGTGGATGGTAACTATCATCCTTTGAGTCATCTTCTATGGCCTGTTCATCAGGGTTGTTTTGCCTGTTGTCGTGTTCCTGTTCGGATGTAGCCCCGACAGTGCCTTCATTGTTTTCGGTGTCGCGCAGAGTACTATTTTCTCCGGTGCCAGTGTTGTCGTCCTTTGAGCAGCAGGGCTTAGAGCGGTGTTTGGGCTGTGTCTCGGAGGTTTTATTCGCATCTGGCTCTTCTTTGTCGTCGCCGGATCCTTTAGGTGTATCAACCATGTACACGTCGTATGAAGAGGTAGCCGTCCAATGTCCAGTAAATGGCGGGTCTTGGCCTTGCTCCTTGTCGGCATCGTCGTCCATACTGTCGATGTGTTTGGAGCCATAGTCAAGCACGTCGGTTAAGTCATCGACGGTGGCTATGAAGTGGGTGGCGGGTGGGGAGCAAAATTCTTCATCATCCGTCTCTAGCTTGAACCGGACATAGTTCGGCTGTGAGTCCTTCTCCAAGGATAAATTCTTTAAAGATTTCAGTACGTCACCCCAAGGCGAGTGCTGGAAAACGTCAGCGGCGCTGAACTCGAAGATCGATAACCGATCTAGCTCGGTGTCCGCGGGCGTAGACAGTCCGGAACTTATAGCCGGAGACGAGTCCGAACTTCCGTTAAAGCGAATATTGCAGGGCGTCGAGTCCATGTGTGGCTCCAACGCCATGGACTCTGAGGCCTCAGATGGCTCGATCTGAAGGAAATATGCCCTAGAGGCAATAATAAAGTTATTATTTATTTCCTTATATCATGATAAATGTTTATTATTCATGCTAGAATTGTATTAACCGGAAACATGATACATGTGTGAATACATAGACAAACAGACTGTCACTAGTATGCCTCTACTTGACTAGCTCGTTAATTAAAAGATGGTTATGTTTCCTAGCCATAGACAAAGAGTTCTCATTTGATTAACGGGATCACATCATTAGGAGAATGATGTGATTGACTTGACCCATTCCGTTAGCTTAGCACTTGATCGTTTAGTTTGTTGCTATTGCTTTCTTCATGACTTATACATGTTCCTATGACTATGAGATTATGCAACTCCCGTTTACCGGAGGAACACTTTGTGTGCTACCAAACGTCGCAATGTAACTGGGTGATTATAAAGGTGCTCTACAGGTGTCTCCAAAGGTACCTGTTGGGTTGGCGTATCTCGAGATTAGGATTTGTCACTTCGATTGTCGGAGAGGTATCTCTAGGCCCATTCGGTGATGCACATCACTATAAGCCTTGCAAGCAATGCAAATAATGAGTTGGTTGCAGGATGATGTATTACAGAATGAGTAAAGAGACTTGTCGATAACGAGATTGAACTAGGTATTGAGATACCGACGATCGAATCTCGGGCAAGTAACATACCGATGACAAAGGGAACAACGTATGTTGTTATGCGGTTTGACCGATAAAGATATTCGTAGAATATGTAGGAGCCAATATGAGCATCCAGGTTTCGCTATTGGTTATTGACCGGAGACGTGTCTCGGTCATGTCTACATAGTTCTCGAACCCGTAGGGTCCGCACGCTTAAAGTTAGATGACGGTTATATTATGAGTTTATATGTTTTGATGTACCGAAGGTAGTTTGGAGTCCCGTATGTGATCACGGACATGACAAGGAATCTCGAAATGGTCGAGACATAAAGATCGATATATTGGACGACTATGTTTGGACACCGGAAAGGTTTCGGACATTTATCGGAGTACCGGGGGTTACCGGAACGCCCCCCCTGGGAACTAATGGGCCTTGTTGGGACTTAGTGGAAAGAGAGAGGGGTCGTCCAGGGCAAGAGGCGCGCCCCCTCCCCTTGAGTTCGAATACGACAAGGAAAGGGGGGGCGGCGCCCCCCTTGCCTTTCCCCTCTCCCACTCCTTCCTTCCCCCTCCTTCTTGGACTAGGAAAGGGAGGGGCAAACCTACTTGGAGTAGGTTTCCCCCTCCTAGGGCGCGCCACCCCCTTGGCTGGCCCTCTCCTCCTCCCCCTTTATATACGGAGGAGGGGGGCACCCCATAGACACAACAATTGATCTCTTGATCTCTTAGCCGTGTGCGGTGCCCCCTCTACCATAATCCACCTCGATCATATCGTAGCGGTTCTTAGGCGAAGCCCTGCGTCGGTAGAACATCATCATCGTCACCACGCCGTCATGCTGACGAAACACTCCCTCAACACTCGGCTGGATCGGAGTTCGAGGGACGTCATCGAGTTGAACGTGTGCAGAACTCAGAGGTGCCGTGCGATCGGTACTTGATCGGTCGGATCGTGAAGACGTACGACTACATCAACCGCGTTGTGCTAACGCTTCCGCTTCCGGTCTATGAGGGTACATAGACACACTCTCCCCTCTCATTGCTATGCATCATCATGATCTTGCGTGTGCGTAGGAATTTTTTTGAAATTACTACGTTCCCCAACAGTGGTATCAGAGCCAGGTTTTATGCGTAGATGTCATATGCATGAGTAGAACACAAGTGAGTTGTGGGCGATACAAGTCATACTACTTACCAGCATGTCATACTTTGGTTCGGCGGTATTGTTGGATGAAGTGGCCCGGACTGACATTGCGCATACGCTTACGTGAGAGTGGTTCTACCGACGTGCTTTGCACACAGGTGGCTGGCGGGTGTCAGTTTCTCCAACTTTAGTTGAACCAAGTGTGGCTATGCCCGGTCCTTGAGAAGGTTAAAACAACACTAACTTGATGAACTATCATTATGGTTTTGATGCGTAGGTAAGAACGGTTCTTGCTCAGCCTGTACCAGCCACGTAAAACTTGCAACAACAAAGTAGAGGACGTCTAACTTGTTTTTGCAGGGCATGTTGTGATGTGATATGGTCAAGGCATGATGCTATATTTTATTGTATGAGATGATCATGTTTTGTAACCGAGTTATCGGCAACTGGCAGGAGCCATATGGTTGTCGCTTTATTGTATGCAATGCAATCGCCCTGTAATGCTTTACTTTATCACTAAGTAGTAGCGATAGTCGTAGAAGCATAAGTTGGCGAGACGACAACGATGCTACGATGGAGATCAAGGTGTCGCGCCGGTGACGATGGTGATCATGACGGTGCTTCGGAGATGGAGATCACAAGCACAAGATGATGATGGCCATATCATATCGCTTATATTGATTGCATTGCATGTGATGTTTAGCTTTTATGCATCTTATCTTGCTTTGATTGACGGTAGCACTATAAGATGATCTCTCACTAAATTATCAAGATATAAGTGTTCTCCCTAAGTATGCACCGTTGCGAAAGTTCTTCGTGTTGAGACACCACATGATGATCGGGTGTGATAGGCTCTACGTTCAAATACAACGGTTGCAAAACAGTTGCACACGCGGAATACTCAGGTTAAACTTGACGAGCCTAGCATATAATAGATATGGCCTCGGAACACTGAGACCGAAAGGTCGAGCGTTAATCATATAGTAGATATGATCAACATAGTGATGTTCACCATTGAAACTACTCCATCTCACGTGATGATCGGACATGGTTTAGTTGATTTGGATCACGTGATCACTTAGAGGATTAGAGGGATGTCTATCTAAGTGGGAGTTCTTAAGTAATATGATTAATTGAACTTAAATTTATCATGAACTTAGTACCTGATAGTTTCTTGCTTGTCTATGTTGATTGTAGATAGATGGCTCATGTTGTTGTTCCGTTGAATTTTAATGCGTTCCTTGAGAAAGCAAAGTTGAAAGATGATGGTAGAAATTACACGGACTGGGTCCATAACTTGAGGATTATCCTCATTGGTGCACAAAAGAATTACGTCCTGGAAGCACCGCTGGGTGCCAGGCCTGCTGCAGATGCTGCTGACAACATTAAGAACGTTTGGCAGAGTAAAGCTGATGACTACTCGATAGTTCAGTGTGCCATGCTTTACGGCTTAGAACCGGGAGTTCAACGACGTTTTGAACGTCATGGACCATATGAGATGTTCCAGGAACTGAAGTTAATATTTCAAGCAAATGCCCGGATTGAGAGATATGAAATCTCCAATAAGTTCTATAGCTGCAAGATGGAGGAGAATAGTTCTGTCAGTGAACATATACTCAAAATGTCTGGGTATCATAATCACTTGACTCAACTGGGAGTTAATCTTCCTGTTGATAGTGCCATTGACAGAGTTCTTCAATCACTGCCACCAAGCTACAAAAGCTTCGTGATGAACTATAATATGCAAGGGATGAATAAGACAATTCCTGACCTCTTCGCGATGCTAAAGGCTGCGGAGGTAGAAATCAAGAAGGAGCATCAAGTGTTGATGGTCAATACGACCACTAGTTTCAAGAAAAAGGGCAAAGGGAAGAAGAAGGGGAACTTCAAGAAGAACGGCAAACAAGTTGCTGCTCAAGAGAAGAAACCAAAGTCTGGACCTAAGCCTGAGACTGAGTGCTTCTACTGCAAGCAGACTGGTCACTGGAAGCGGAACTGTCCCAAGTATTTGGCGGATAAGAAGGATAGCAAGGTGAACAAAGGTATATGTGATATACATGTTATTGATGTGTACCTTACTAATGCTCCCAGTAGCACCCGGGTATTTGATACTGGTTCTGTTGTTAACTTATGCAACTCGAAACAGGGGCTACGGATTAAGCGAATATTGGCTAAGGACGAGGTGACGATGCACGAGGTAAATGGTTCCAAAGTCGATGTGATCGCGGTCGTCACGCTACCTCTACATCTACCTTCGGAATTAGTTTTAGACCTGAATAATTGTTATTTAGTGCCAGCGTTGAGCATGAACATTATATCTGGATCTTGTTTGATGTGAGACGGTTATTCATTTAAATTAGAGAATAATGGTTGTTCTATTTATATGGGTAATATATTTTATGGTCATGCACCCTTGAAGAGTGGTCTATTTTTGTTAAATCTCGATAGTAGTGATACACATATTCATAATATTGAAGCCAAAAGATGCAGAGTTGATAATGATAGTGCAACTTATTTGTGGCACTGCCGTTTAGGTCATATCGGTGTAAAGCGCATGAAGAAACTCCATACTGATGGACTTTTGGAACCACTTGATTATGAATCACTTGGTACTTGCGAACCGTGCCTCATGGGCAAGATGACTAAAATGCCATTCTCCGGAACTATGGAGCGAGCAACAGATTTGTTGGAACTCATACATACATATGTGTGTGGTCCAATGAATATTGAGGCTCGCAGCGGGTATCGTTATTTTCTCACCTTCACAGATGATTTAAGCAGATATGGGTATATCTACTTAATGAAACATAAGTCTGAAACATTTGAAAAGTTCAAAGAATTTCAGAGTGAAGTTGAAAATCATCGTAACAAGAAAATAAAGTTTCTATGATCTGATCGTGGAGGAGAATATTTGAGTTACGAGTTTGGTCTTCATTTGAAACAATGCAGAATAGTTTCGCAACTCACGCCACCCGGAACACCACAGGGTAATGGTGTGTCCGGACGTCGTAATCGTACTTTACTGGATATGGTGCGATCTATGATGTCTCTTACCGATTTACCGCTATCGTTTTGGGGTTATGCTCTAGAGACAGCTGCATTCACGTTAAATAGGGCACCATCTAAATCCGTTGAGATGACGCCTTATGAACTATGGTTCGGGAAGAAACCAAAGTTGTCGTTTCTTAAAGTTTGGGGTTGAGATGCTTATGTGAAAAAGCTTCAACCTGATAAGCTCGAACCCAAATCGGAGAAATGTGTCTTCATAGGATACCCAAAAGAGACTGTTGGGTACACCTTCTATCACAGATCCGAAGGCAAGACTTTTGTTGCTAAATTTGGAATCTTTCTAGAGAAGGAGTTTCTCTCGAAAGAAGTGAGTGGGAGGAAAGTAGAACTTGATGAGGTAACTGTACCTGCTCCCTTATTGGAAAGTAGTTCATCACAGAAACCGGTTCCTATGACACCTACACCAATTAGTGAGGAAGTTAATGATGATGATCATGAAACTTCAGATCAAGTTGTTACTGAACCTCGTAGGTCAACCAGAGTAAGATCCGCACCAGAGTGGTACGGTAATCCTGTTCTGGAGGTTATGTTACTAGACCATGACGAACCTACGAACTATGAAGAAGCGATGGTAAGCCCAAATTCCACAAAATGGCTTGAGGCCATGAAATCCGAGATGGGATCCATGTATGAGAACAAAGTGTGGACTTTGGTTGACTTACCCGTTGATCGGCAAGCCATTGAAAATAAATGGATATTCAAGAAGAAGACTGACGCTGACGGCAATGTTACTGTCTATAAAGCTCGACTTGTTGGAAAAGGTTTTCGACAAGTTCAAGGGATTGACTATGATGAGACTTTCTCACCCGTAGCGATGCTTAAGTCTGTCCGAATCATGTTAGCGATTGTTGCATTTTATGATTATGAAATTTGGCAAATGGATGTTAAAACTGCATTCCTGGATGGATTTCTGGAAGAAGAGTTGTATATGATGCAACCGGAAGGTTTTGTCGATCCAAAGGGAGCTAACAAAGTGTGCAAGCTCCAGCGATCCATTTATGGACTGGTGCAAGCCTCTCGGAGTTGGAATAAACGTTTTGATAGTGTGATCAAAGCTTATGGTTTTATACAGACTTTTGGAGAAGCCTATATTTACAATAAAGTGAGTGGGAGCTCTGTAGCATTTTTTATATTATATGTGGATGACATATTGTTGATTGGAAATGATATAGAATTTCTGGATAGCATAAAAGGATATCTGAATAAGAGTTTTTCAATGAAAGATCTCGGAGAAGCTGCTTATATATTGGGCATCAAGATCTATAGAGATAGATCGAGACGCTTAATTGGACTTTCACAAAGCACATACCTTGACAAAGTTTTGAAGAAGTTCAAAATGGATCAAGCAAAGAAAGGGTTCTTGCCTGTGTTACAAGGTGTGAAGTTGAGTAAGACTCAATGCCCGACCACTGCAGAAGATAGAGAGAAAATGAAAGATGTTCCCTATGCTTCAGCCATAGGCTTAATCATGTATGCAATGATGTGTACCAGACCTGATGTGTGCCTTGCTATTAGTTTAGTAGGGAGGTACCAAAGTAATCCAGGAGTGGATCACTGGACAACAGTCAAGAACATCCTGAAATACCTGAAAAGGATGAAGGATATGTTTCTCATTTATGGAGGTGACAAAGAACTCGTCGTAAATGGTTACGTCGATGCAAGCTTTGACACTGATCCGGATGATTCTAAATCACAAACCGGATACGTGTTTTTATTAAACGGTGGGGCTATCAGTAGGTGCAGTTCTAAACAAAGCGTCGTAGCAGGATCTACATGTGAAGCGGAGTACATAGCTGCTTCGGAAGCAGCAAATGAAGGAGTCTGGATGAAGGAGTTCATATCCGATCTAGGTGTCATACATAGTGCATTGGGTCCAATGAAAATCTTTTGTGACAATACTGGTGCAATTGCTTTGGCAAAGGAATCCAGATTTCACAAGAGAACCAAGCACATCAAGAGACGCTGCAACTCCATCTGGGATCAAGTCAAGGTGGGAGACATAGAGATTTGCAAGATACATACGGATCTGAATGTTGCAGACCCGTTGACTAAGCCTCTTCCACGAGCAAAACATGATCAGCACCAAGGCTCCATGGGTGTTAGAATCATTACTGTGTAATCTAGATTATTGACTCTAGTGCAAGTGGGAGACTTAAGGAAATATGCCCTAGAGGCAATAATAAAGTTATTATTTATTTCCTTATATCAAGATAAATGTTTATTATTCATGCTAGAATTGTATTAACCGAAAACATGATACATGTGTGAATACATAGACAAACAGAGTGTCACTAGTATGCCTCTACTTGACTAGCTCGTTAATCAAAGATGGTTATGTTTCCTAGCCATAGAAAAAGAGTTGTCATTTGATTAACGGGATCACATCATTAGGAGAATGATGTGATTGACTTGACCCATTCTGTTAGCTTAGCACTTGATTGTTTAGTTTGTTGCTATTGCTTTCTTCATGACTTATACATGTTCCTATGACTATGAGATTATGCAACTCCCGTTTACCGGAGGAACACTTTGTGTGCTACCAAACGTCGCAACGTAATTGGGTGATTATAAAGGTGCTCTACAGGTGTCTCCAAAGGTACCTATTGGGTTGGCGTATTTCGAGATTAGGATTTGTCACTTTGATTGTCGGAGAGGTATCTCTAGGCCCATTCGGTGATGCACATCACTATAAGCCTTGCAAGCAATGCAAATAATGAGTTGGTTGCAGGATGATGTATTACGGAATAAGTAAAGAGACTTTCTGGTAACGAGATTGAACTAGGTATTGAGATACCGACGATCGAATCTCGGGCAAGTAACATACCGATGACAAAGGGAACAACGTATGTTGTTATGCGGTCTGACTGATAGAGATCTTCGTAGAATATGTAGGAGCCAATATGAGCATCCAGGTTCCACTATTGGTTATTGACCGAAGACGTGTCTCGGTCATGTCTACATAGTTTTCGAACCCATAGGGTCCGCACGCTTAAAGTTAGATGACGGTTATATTATGAGTTTATATGTTTTGATTTACCGAAGGTAGTTTGGATTCCCGGATGTGACCACGGGCATGACAAGGAATCTCGAAATGGTCGAGACGTAAAGATCGATATATTGGACGACTATGTTTGGACACCGGAAAGGTTCCGGAAGGTTTCGGACATTTATCGGAGTACCGGGGGTTACCGGAACGCCCCCCCTGGGAACTAATGGGCCTTGTTGGGACTTAGTGGAAAGAGAGAGGGGTCGTCCAGGGCAAGAGGCGCGCCCCCTCCCCTTGAGTTCGAATACGACAAGGAAAGGGGGGGCGGCGCCCCCCTTGCCTTTCCCCTCTCCCACTCCTTCCTTCCCCCTCCTTCTTGGACTAGGAAAGGGAGGGGCAAACCTACTTGCAGTAGGTTTCCCCCTCCTAGGGTGCCACCCCCTTGGCCAGCCCTCTCCTCCTCCCCCCCTTTATATACGGAGGAGGGGGCACCCCATAGACACAACAATTGATCTCTTGATCTGTTAGCCATGTGCGGTGCCCCCCTCCACCATAATCCACCTCGATCATATCGTAGCGGTGCTTAGGTGAAGCCCTGCGTCGGTAGAACATCATCATCGTCACCACGCCGTCGTGCTGACGAAACTCTCCCTCAACACTCGGCTGGATCGGAGTTCGAGGGACGTCATCGAGTTGAACGTGTGCAGAACTCGAAGGTGCCGTGCGTTCGGTACTTGATCGGTCGGATCGTGAAGACGTACGACTACATCAACCGCGTTGTGCTAACGCTTCCGCTTCCGGTCTATGAGGGTACGTAGACACACTCTCCCCTCTCGTTGCTATGCATCACCATGATCTTGCGTGTGCGTAGGAATTTTTTTGAAATTACTATGTTCCCCAACACGATCTGCTTCGGCTCTAGGGTCGTTGCAGCCGCAGGAACCATCTCCTGGTTGTGATCCGATGATAGATTTAAGTCACATTCATCGGGATGAGGGGGAGCGATAGCCGCGGGCTCAAACCCCTCGAAGATCAAGTCTCCACGGGTATCCGCGACGTAGTTCAAGCTTCCGAATCCAACCTAATGGCCAGGGGCGTAGTTGTCGATCTGCTCCAGACGGCCAAGCGAGTTCGCCCGCAGTACGAAGCCGCCGAATACGAAGATCTGTCTGGGGGGGAAGTTCCTCCTTGGACAGAATCATTATTGACGATTGAAGGGGCCATCGAACCTTTTGTCGACGACACAGTGGAACTCTCAATGAAAGCACCAATGTCGGTGTCAAAACCGGCGGATCTTGGGTAGGGGGTCCCGAACTGTGCGTCTAGGATCGATGGTAACGGAAGGTGGGGGATACGATATTTACCCAGGTTCGGGCCCTCTCTATGGAGGTAATACCCTACTTCCTGCTTGATTGATCTTGATGAATATGAGTATTACAAGAGTTGATCTACCACGAGATCGTAATGGCTAAACCCTAGAAGTCTAGCCTATGAATATGGTAATGAGTATATGTGGTGTCCTTTCCGGACTATCCCCTTTGGTTTATATAGACACCGAGGGGTTCTAGGGTTTACATGGAGTCGGTTACATAAGAAGGAATCTTCGGTCGCTAAGCTTGCCTTCCACGCCAAGTAGAGTCCAATCTGGACACGGTGCAGTCTTCGGCCTTCATGTCTTCACAGCTCATCAGTCTGGCCCAAAGGATAACAGGCCGGACGTCCGAGGACCCCTTAGTTCAGGACTCCCTCAGTCACCCCCAAACTGATGGACAAACTGCAGTAGTCAATAGAACATTGTCTACTATGCTTAGGGCTGTTTTGAAGAATAATAAGAAACTGTGGGAACAATGCTTGCCTCATATTGAATTTTCTTATAATCGTTCATTGCATTCTACTACTAAGATGTGCCCTTTTGAAATTGTGTATGGTTTCCTACCTCGTGCACCTATTAATTTGTTGCCTCTTCCATCTTCGGAGAAGGTTAATTTTGATGCTAAAGAACGTGTTGAATTGATTTTAAAAATGCATGAGTAAACTAAGGAAAACATTGAGCGTATGAATGCTAAATATAAACTTGCTGGAGATAAGGGTAGAAAACATGTTGTGTTTGCACCTAGAGATCTTGTTTGGTTACATTTGCGTAAGGATAGATTTCCTAATTTGCGCAAATCAAACCTAATGCCATGTGCTGATGGTCCTTTTAAGGTCTTAGAGAAAATAAATGATAATGCATATAAACTTGAGATGCCTGTAGATTTTGGGGTTAGTCCCAGTTTTAACATTGTAGATTTGAAGCCTTATTTGGGTAAGGAAGATGAGCTTCTGTTGAGGATTACTTCATTTCAAGAAGGGGAGGATGATGAGGACATCAATACCATTGTTACACCCACAACCCCTACTGCTATACATACTGGACCAATTACTAGAGCTCGCGCATGCCAATTAAATTACCATGTACTTTCGTTTCTTGGTAACGATTCTAATGTTCATGAGAATATGATTGTAACACCCTGGATGTAACTTTCCTAATTTGTACTCCAACTCTTGCCGTTTCCGGCATTAAGTTATTTTATTTTCTCGGGTTCGGGTCTTTGTCTCCGTGTGTTGTTATCGTTGTCATGCATCTCATATCATGTCATCATGTGCATTGCATTTGCATACGTGTTCGTCTCATGCATTCGAGCATTTTCCCCGTTGTCCGTTTTGCATTCCGGCGTTTCGTTCTCCTCCGGTGGTCATATCTAGCTTTCTTTCGTGTGTGGGGATTAAACATTTCCGGATTGGACCAAGACTTGCCAAGCGGCCTTGGTTTACTACCGGTAGACCGCCTGTCAAGTTTCGTATCATTTGGACTTCGTTTGATACTTCAACGGTTAACCGAGGGACCGAAAAGGCCTCGTGTGTGTGCAGCCCAACACCCTTCCAATTTGGCCCTAAACCCACCTAATACTTCTCCATCATCTAGAGCGTTCGATCACGATCGCGTGGCCGCAAACCGCACCTCATTTGGACTCTCCTAGCTCCCTCTATGCCTATTTAAAGACCCCCTCCGAAATTCCCGTTCTTCTACCTCCGAAACCCTAGATCCACCCCTCGCGCGCCCGGACATGTCCGTCCTAGCCCGGACAAACGCCGCCGCCGCCCGCAGCCACTGAGGGGCTGCCACGTGTCCACGCCGCCGCCGCCTCCCACCGCGCGGCCCGGGAGCCCGTGGCCGGCCCGCCCGCGCCCGCGCACGGGCCAGAGGAGCCGCCTGCGCCGCCTTCGTCTCCCCCGCGACCGGCCGCCACCCCGCCGCCCAAGTCCGCCGGCGCCGCCCCGTTCCTCGTCGCCGGCGAAGGCAAGCTCGATGCCGGCCGCCGCGAGCCGCCCCGCATCGCCCGCCGCTCCGGCCCTCCTCTCCGGCGCCGACCACCGCCACCTCGTCGCCTCCTCCCTCTCCGGCCGGCGAGCCTGCGCGCCGCTCCGGCCATCCCCGCGGTTCCGGCCACCGCGTCTGCTTCTTCCCGGCGCAGATCCGGCGAGATCCGCCGCCGCCTCGGATTCCGTGAAAACCCTAGATCCGGAGGTTGATTTTTCTACTAAGTCCCGAAATCGCAGATCCACGTGCTCATGTTCATAGCCTTGTAACTTTGCATCCGTAGCTCTGATTCATGCATATAGCATATCAAAATGTTCACCTCAGAGATTACATCATTTCATCCCATTGCATCATTTTCATTTGAGTTCATATTGATGCCCGAAATGCTGTTAGAAGAGGGCTACTTGAGATAATTGTCAGATCTGCTACTCCATTTAGGTTTTTGTCATTTTTGCCATGATTAATGTGTGCATGATATGCCCTGATGCTCTACATATGTTTTGTTAAGGGTTTTGTCATCTTTCCAGAGGTGCAACCCATGTATTTTTTTGATGTGTGTGGTGACTAGCACAAGCTTGCAAAGTGGTGCACTTGTTAATTCTGATTTCAGGGACTTGGCAATTCCACCAAGTCCTTGATCTGTTTATCTCATATGGCCATATGTTCATGTTGTTTCCTAGTGATCCGTGCCTCTTTTGAGGATGACCAGTAAGGATGTTTTGTTAATCTTGTAGTGCTCTATACATCCATGTCTTTGTTTGCAATTATGGAGCACCCTAGCTTGAGTCAATCGAGCTCTATTTTTGCTACTTTGTGAATCTGGGCAGATTGTCAACTTGTTTGCAATTTTGCCGATGATGTTGTAGTTGATCCGTGCATGCTATGTTATTGTTCTTGCCATGTCTAGCTTGAATTTTGTGCATTCTTGATGGGTGTATTCTTAGCTTATCATGACTTGCACCGTAGTGAGTGCATCGAGCTCGTAAACATGCCTACTTGAGTTATGTTTCAGCATGTGCCAGTTTTCACTAAGTCTGAGAACTGATTATGTTTTTGCTATGTTCACATGCTTGCAATTGTATTTTCTGATCCCTTTTGGCTCAAGGTCACTAAGGGACTTTTGTTAAGATCTTTGAGTAGCTCCATGCCATGCTTTACTTTGCCATGTTCAGGTCCTGTAACATGTAGTTTTGTGGCTCCGAAGTGTGCTACCTGATCTGAAATTCCAGACAAGTGTTAATTTCACTAAGTCTGAGATCTGTTTGTCATATGCATTTTTTCCATGCTTGTTTGGACCTGTTAATGGATGAATTGGCCGTAGCTCAGTGCTAGACTTTTGTTAAGCATCTTGTATGCATCCCCGCCATGTATTTTGTTGTCATGTTTGGGTGCTGTAGCATGTTCATCTCATTGCATTTAGATGGCTACTTGCTGTAAATCGCAGACCGGTGTCATATTTGAATCGCTTGCCATTTCCAAACCGTAACTCCGATTCCGATGTTCTTTATATCGTTTTCAAGCGATTTCATCTCATCTTTCCAGTGGCACACTTGGATTTCCAAGTTGAGGCCAGGTTCTTGCATTTCCTGTCATATCTTGCATTTTGCATCCCGCATCGCATCCCGCATAGCATATCATCATTGCATCATATTGTTTGATCCTTGCACGTGGTTGATTGTGCCCTTTGTTGTTTGTTTGTCTTGTTTGGGTAGAGCCGGGAGACGAGTTCGATAACGAGGAGCCCGTTGAGTTTGCTTTCGAGGATCCAGTCGACTCTGACAACTGTGCAGGCAAGATGATCATACCCTCGAAATCACTACTATCTTTGCTATGCTAGATTGCTCGCTCTTTTGCTATGCCAATGCTACGATGCCTACCACTTGCTTTCAAGCCTCCCAAATTTGCCATGTCAAACCTCTAAACCACCATGTCCTAGCAAACCGTTGATTGGCTATGTTACCGCTTTGCTCAGCCCCTCGTATAGCGTTGCTAGTTGCAGGTGAAGATTGGAGGCCGTTCCTTGTTGGAACATTTATTTACTTGCTGGGATATCATTATATTATCTTGTTATCTTAATGCATCTATATACTTGGTAAAGGGTGGAAGGCTCGGCCTCTCGCCTAGTGTTTTGTTCCACTCTTGCCGCCCTAGTTTCCGTCATATCGGTGTTATGTTCCCGGATTTTGCGTTCCTTACGCGGTTGGGTTATAATGGGAACCCCTTGATAGTTCGCCTTGATTAAAGCTTTTCCAGCAATGCCCAACCTTGGTTTTACCATTTGCCACCTAGCCTCTTTTTCCCTTGGGTTTCCGGAGCCCGAGGGTCATCTTATTTTAAACCCCCCGGGCCAGTGCTCCTCTGAGTGTTGGTCCACCTCGTCAGCCGCCGGTGGCCACCAGGGGCAACTCTGGGCTGGCCTACCGGAAGTTTGGACAATCTGAGTGTGCCCTGAGAACGAGATATGTGCAGCTCCTATCGGGATTTGTCGGCACATTCGGGCGGTGTTGCTGGTCTTGTTTTAACCTGTCGAAGTGTCTTGAAGAACCGAGATACCGAGTCTGATCGGAACGTCTTGGGAGGAGGTCTATTCCTTCGTTGACCGTGAGAGCTTGTCATGGGCTAAGTTGGGACTCCCCTGCAGGGATTTGAACTTTCAAAAGCCGTGCCCGCGGTTATGGGCAGATGGGAATTTGTTAATGTCCGGTTGTAGATAACTTAAACCTTAACTTAATTAAAATGAATCAACTGAGTGTGTTACCGTGATGGCCTCTTCTCGGTGGAGTCCGGGAAGTGGACACGGTGTTGGAGTAATTTTTGCGCAGGTTGCTCTCTAGTTTCTCTCTCGCGCTTTGCCTCCTCTTCTCGCTCTCTTTTGCGAATAAGTTAGCCACCATATATGCTAGTCGCTTGCTGCAGCTCCACTTACATATTTACCTTGCCTTACCTATAAGCTTAAATAGTCTTGATCGCGAGGGTGCGAGATTGCTGAGTCCCTGTGGCTCACAGATTACTATTACACTAGATGCAGGGCCTGATGATTCCGCTCCAGGTGACGCTTATGAGCTCAAGTGGGAGTTCGACGAGGACTCTCAACATTACTATGTTTCCTTTCCTGATGATCAGTAGTGGTGCCCAGTTGGGGGTGATCGGGACCGTGTCGCTTGTTGAGTTATCTTTTATTTTGGCGCCGTAGTCGGGCCATGAGTGTTTGGATGATGTAATGTTATTTGTGTACTTGATTGACGTGGAGAGTGTAAGCCAACTATGTTCTCTCCCCTTTATTATTTATATTACATGGGATGTTGTGAAGATTGCCTAACTTGCGACATATGCCTTCAATGCGATTATGCCTCTAAGTCGTGCCTCGACACGTGGGAGATATAGTCGCATCGAGGGTGTTACAAGTTGGTAATCAAAGCCTTCCCCGACCTTAGGAGCCCCATTGCTTGATTGTTTTTAGCGGCGAGTTGTGTCTAGAAAAATGTTTTGAGTCATTTAGGAATTATATATCGGAGAGTTTAGGAATTCTTTTTACTTCCCAGTCTCCTCATCGCTCCGGTAAGGCATCCTGACGTAGAGTTTTGACTCTTCTCTTCTCAAATTTCACTAAAAAAAATTTAGGATCGCGCGGGTATCTTGGAATCGTTTCGATGGTTTTATGATGAGAACATTGTCTTGGTGCCTCCTGTCAGGGGTTTTGTGGAAGTGTCCCGGGGAGTTGAGCTCTGAGGTGTTGTCGTCATAATTTTATCATTGCAGTTCTGAAATACCTGAGTTTAGTACGCCGACATCAAAAATCTCTTTTATGCAGTTCGTTGGTGAGATAACCTCGACGCCACCCAGTACTGGGGCGGGAGTTTGGGAGTATCGCCATAACTTGTATAACGGATGCTTTTCGAAGGTTGAGGTAGATGGTTTCCGAAGGTTTCTTGGTTATGTGTTGAAGGATGGATACAGCTGGATGTAGGATTTGCTAGTTTGGGTGAGATATTATGCTTCCCCTGTATCCCCAACACCTGATTGCATAACCGGAAAGGTTCGGGAGTTTCATAGGTGGGAATTATAGTAGCTCTAGTTCTTCTTCCATGGATATTTGGTTTGAGATTGGGATTTCTTACCGATTATTCGTTCTTGATCCGTACCTTGTTGATTTATTTCTCTACCTTAATTCTAAGTGGCTTCTCAATTTATGGATGTGTGACCATTTCAAGAGGAATGCATTCGTTCATTTTGTTCGGATGTGAAGACTATATGTTGCAATTTTCATTCTGTTGGATTCAGCTTCAATATTTGTCTATCAATGTGCTAATGGATGTCAACCTCTTCAGGATGGCTCCTCCAACGCGCACGACTCCGAATCCTAATCCGCCACCACCTCCCCCTCCTCCGGAGGCATGGCAAGCTGTGATGGCCGCAACCAATGCAAACACACAGTTGATCATGCAAATTCTTCAAGAGCGCAATCAAGGCAACAATCAGAATCACTTTGCTACACTCAACCGGTTCCTTGCTAACGGGCCAAAGACTTTCAGCAATTGTGTTGAGGCAACCAATGCTGACGATTGGCTTGTGGATCTGTGCAAGCATTTTGAGTGCAGTAACGTCAGGCCTGAGGACTTTGTCAAGTTCGCTTCCTTCCAACTCAAAGATCAAGCTGCAGAATGGTTCCAGCACTACAAGGACTCCAGAGGTGGACGTGTTATCACTTGGGATGAATTTCGTCAAGATTTCCGAGCTCATCATATTCCCCAGAGCGTGGTTGAAAGCAAGCGTGAGGAATTCCGCAACCTGAAGCAAGGCTCTTTGTCTGTCTATGACTACAACAAGTTGTTTCAGAAGCTCGCCCGCTTTGCCAAGCAGGACGTACCTCATGAGAAGAGCATGATATACCAGTTCAGGGGTGGTCTCAGAGAAGAAATTCAGCTAGCTCTTGTTCTCTTCGAGCCCTTGAGATACGATGAGTTCTACAACATGGCACTGAAGCAAGAGGCTGCTCAGTTGAGGTGTGATGCTTCCAAGAAGCGAGTCAGAGATGTTACTCCTTCTTCCTCTACTCAAGTGGCCAAGCAACAGAAGTATTGGCTTCCTCCTCCTCCGTTCCGTCAGCCGTATCAGCAGAAGAGCAAAGGTGGCAGTGGTTCTTCCCACCCACCCAACCCTGGCTTTCAGAACAAGACTTCATCTCAACCTCCAAGATCGAGTGCTCTGTATCACCGTCTGCTTTCAGAGGTCACGTGCAACAAGTGCCAACAGAAGGGTCACTATGCCAACAAGTGTTTCAACCAGAGGCGTCTCCCTCCTCCTCCTCCTGTCAGATCGGCAAGTACAGCTGTGGTCAAGCATAACCCCAAGCATGCCAAGGTCAATTTGATGAATGCAGCTCAGGGAGAGGATTCATCAGATGTCATCATGGGTAACCTTCCTGTTAACGATGTTCCCGCAAAAGTTCTTTTTGACACTGGTGCATCTCATTGTTTCATCTCGAAGCCTTTTTGCATCTAGGCATGAGTTGACTTCCCAAGTTATGCATAAACCGTTAGCAGTTGTCTCTCCGGGTAAATGTTTGCTCGCTAACCACGAGATTCCGGATATTTCTATCATGATGGGTGATTTCAAGTTTCTGGCTTCTCCAATGGTTCTTGGTAACTCGGATATTGATCTTATTCTCGGGATGGATTGGCTTTCTAAGCACAAGGCTCAGCTTGATTGTGCAGCCAGGCAGATTTAATTGACTCATTCGTCTGAGGATGTAGTTGTCTTTGCCGCTCGGGATAATACTATCTGTCTGTTTTCTCTCAACGAGAAGGGTGAATTGGATGCCATCTCTCAAATTCCAGTCGTTTGCGAATATCAAGACGTCTTTCCAGAAGAGCTTCCAGGAATGCCGTTCCTTGTTTGCATATAGCGTTGCTAGTTGCAGGTGAAGATTGGAGGCCGTTCCTTGTTGGAACATTTATTTACTTGCTGGGATATCATTATATTATCTTGTTATCTTAATGCATCTATATACTTGGTAAAGGGTGGAAGGCTCGGCCTCTCGCCTAGTGTTTTGTTCCACTCTTGCCGCCCTAGTTTCCGTCATATCGGTGTTATGTTCCCGGATTTTGCGTTCCTTACGCGGTTGGGTTATAATGGGAACCCCTTGATAGTTTGCCTTGATTAAAGCTTTTCCAGCAATGCCCAACCTTGGTTTTACCATTTGCCACCTAGCCTCTTTTTCCCTTGGGTTTCCGGAGCCCGAGGGTCATCTTAATTTTAAACCCCCCGGGCCAGTGCTCCTCTGAGTGTTGGTCCAACCGAGCGATGTCCGGGGCTACCAGGGGCAACTCTGGGATGGCCTACCCGACGTCTGGCTCATCTGAGTGTGCCCTGAGAACGAGATATGTGCAGCTCCTATCGGGATTTGTCGGCACATTCGGGCGGTGCTGCTGGTCTTGTTTTAACCTGTCGAAGTGTCTTCAAACCGAGATACCGAGTTGATCGGAACGTCTCGGGAGGAGGTCTATTCCTTCGTTGACCGTGAGAGCTTGTCATGGGCTAAGTTGGGACTCCCCTACAGGGATTTGAACTTTCGAAAGCCGTGCCCGCGGTTATGGGCAGATGGGAATTTCTTAATGTCCGGTTGTAGATAACTTGAACCTTAACTTAATTAAAATGAATCAACTGAGTGTGTTACCGTGATGGCCTCTTCTCGGCGGAGTCCGGGAAGTGGACACGGTTGTTGGAGTAATGTTTCTGCAGGTTTGCTCTCTAGTTTCTCGCTCACGCTTTGCCTCCTCTTCTCGCTCTCTTTTGCGAATAAGTTAGCCCACATATATGCTAGTCGCTTGCTGCAGCTCCACTTACATATTTACCTTGCCTTACCTATAAGCTTAATATTGATCTGCTGGAGGGTGCGAGATTGCTGAGTCCCTGTGGCTCACAGATTACTATTACACCAGATGCAGGGCCTGATGATTCCGCTCCAGGTGACGCTTATGAGCTCAAGTGGGAGTTCGACGAGGACTCTCAACGTTACTATGTTTCCTTTCCTGATGATCAGTAGTGGTGCCCAGTTGGGGGTGATCGGGACCGTGTCGCTTGTTGAGTTATCTTTTATTTTGGCGCCGTAGTCGGGCCATGAGTGTTTGGATGATGTAATGTTATTTGTGTACTTGATTGACGTGGCGAGTGTAAGCCAACTATGTTCTCTCCCCTTTATTATTTATATTACATGGGATGTTGTGAAGATTGCCTAACTTGCGACATATGCCTTCAATGCGATTATGCCTCTAAGTCGTGCCTCGACACGTGGGAGATATAGTCGCATCGAGGGTGTTACAATGATGTTGCCTAAATTGGATACATTTGTTTTGCTTACAAATGAAGGGCCTAGGTTGGACAAGAAAGATGAACCTTGGAGTAAGTTCAAGCATGGAGATGATGGCGTGCACAAGGGGAATAAGAATGGAGTTACAGTGATGATTCTAGGACTTTGAAGCCACGATAATGAGTGCATGAAGCCTTAGACGAAATATACAAGATGCCACTTCATAAATTTCGTCCAAAGGCTATCCTAGGTGTTGCGTCACCTTATTTTTGGGCCAGGCCCATGTAATTTCGAAATACTTTATTATAGGCTATTTTTAGAGTCCGTATGTGTGGGGAAACAAGAGTTTGGGTTGGTTTCGGACCCCTCCTCCAAGGGCCACATAATTTCCCCTCTCTCCTCCATATATACAGCCCTTAGGGCATCGTTTAGACTTTGGGTTTTGTTTAGATTAAAGTTCGCCATAGCTGCAACTTCGCGTACTTCATTTGTGTTCAACGACCAGACAAAGGCGTCACAAAACCCCACCTTTGATCAATAAAGCATTCCTCTTATATTCGCAATATCCAGATTGCAATCTTAGTTTCTTACTTGTTCTTCGTTTGCCTGCAGGAAACAGACCTTCGTGGTCAGGTTGATCGTGCTCGGGCATGGTCAATAACCTCTCGGAGTTGGTTTAGGGATTGCTAAGGCACGACGTCCTCACACGTTCGTAGTCGGATCATCAAAGTCGACTTCCTCCAAAACGATAGCCACCATCTCATCGAAAGACGGGACACCTTATCCTCTATCATATGGCCCATGTAGGCCCAATACTTTCCCCGAAGGGTTCCGGTAACCCCTCAGTACTACAAAAAATACCCGAACCACTCCAAAACCATTCCGGTGTCCGAATACCATCGTACAATATATCAATCTTTACCTCTCAACTATTTTGAGACTCCTCGTCATGTCCGTGATCTCATCCGGGACTCCGAACAATCTTCGGTCACCAAAACACATAACTCATAATACGAATCGTCATCGAACGTTAAGCGTGCGGACCCTACGGGTTCGAGAACTATGTAGACATGACCGAGACATATCTCCGATCAATAACCAACAGCAGAATCTGGATGCTCATATTGGTTCCTACATATTCTAGGAAGATCTTTATCGGTCAAACCGCAATAACAACATACGCCATTCCCTTTGTCATCGGTATGTTACTTGCCCGAGATTTGATCATCGGTATCCTCATACCTTGTTCAATCTCGTTACAGGCAAGTCTCTTTACTCGTTCCGTAATGCATCATCCCGTAACTAACTCATTAGTCACATTGCTTGCAAGGCTTATAGTGATGTGCATTACCAAGAGGGCCTAAAGATACCTCTCCGATACACGGAGTGACAAATCCTAATCTTGATGTAACCCAACAAACACCTTCGGAAACACATGTAGAGCATCTTTATAATCACCCAGTTATGTTGTGACGTTTGATAGCACACAAGGTGTTCTTCCGGTATTCGAGAGTTGCATAATCTCATAGTCAGAGGAATATGTATAAGTCATGAAGAAAGCAATAGCAATAAAACTTTAACAATCATTATGCTAAGCTATCGGATGAGTCTTGTCCATCACATCATTCTCCTAGTGATGTGACCCCGTTCATCAAATGACAACACATGTCTATGGTCAGGAAACTTAACCATCTTTGATTAACGAGTTAGTCTAGTAGAGGCATACTAGGGACACTTTGTTTTGTCTGTGTATTCACACAAGTATTAAGCTTCCGATTAATACAATTCTAGCATGAATAATAAAAATTTATCATGATATAAGGAAATATAAATAACATATTTATTATTGCCTCTAGGGCATATTTCCTTCACCTCTGTCGGGCTCCCTTGAGAAAGGCCACCCCCGGTGTGTGCCACCATCGGTAGCTCCCGAGCCTGTCTAAAGTTGGAGTCCCTTCGGTTTCGAGAGCCCGGGCGGGCTCCTGGCCTTGTTTGTCAAACAATGAGAGCTCGGCTTAGTGGGCCCGTAGGGACCTCGCCCGTCCGGGAGCCTCTTCAAGAGATATTGCCGCCTCCTGGAGCTCTCCTGCCCCGGGCTCAGAATCTTCTCCTCGCGAGCTTGTGGTGAGAACCCTTGGTCCCGCGGTGGCGGGCTGGGTGTCAATACTTGAAAGAGGCGTGGTCACCGACGGGGCCAACGAAGGGGCCCGGGGGACTGTCGCGCCACATCTACGATCGACGTTGCCTGTCTCCATTGCCAATGTCCTACGCGCCCTCGTCGTCTTCGGATGCCCACCGGACGAAAGCTAGTACTACAAGGGCATCTCCAACGCCGACCCGCAAACGGACACAGTATTTGTTCGAAATTCGGTCTGGACCGGTGTCCGGATACTGATACGGGAGCCATCATCCAACCGTATCCGCATCATTTGAAGGCAATTGTGTATTAGTAAAATAAAGCACCTTTCGCCAAATCTCAAGCCTTCGTCGTGTTGCTTGTGTTGGTAAAAAAATAATCAATTAAGCTCACTAATATACACATTTCGCCAAACACCTTCCATTCACATGCACACCTTCTGGCAAAAATGCCTTAGTTGTGTGTTAGTATTGAGCTCACTAATATACACCTTCCGCCAAACACATTCCTTTCACATGCGCACCTTCCGCCAAACACTTGTATGATTAAAAGTAGTTTCTGCCAAAGCAAAAGAATTAACTGCAGCTATCCGCCATCCGGATGGAGAGAGGACACATGGTGACTTTCGATTAGTCGTGTGGATGTTTGGACTCCCATAAAACCCTTCTTTGTTTGTCTTCGGTTTATGAGAAAACAGACATATGACGAATCGTTGCTGGACTACGTTGGAAGATAAATAGTGCGATCCGGACGATTGCGGGAGGATTAAGGTACGCGGTGAAGATGCTAAGCACGAAAAGTAAAAAGCACGCCGTAGACGTTCGAACGAGCCGCGTATCGGCTAATGCACGCGGGCTCACCGCACACGGCCCGTCCCTAGTCGCCCACACACACACCGGCCAGAAAGAGGCCGGCATGGCTCACATCGCTATCCAACGATCGGCTGTTATACGGGGGACCCGCATGTAAGCGAGGTAACACGGATTATATTCCGACTCCCAAGTACTCCTGCTATCCTACATAATCCCAGCAAATAGCTGTTCATCCCAAAGAGATGATCCTCCGAATATTCCGTCAACGTCGGAGCGCAGTATCGGTCGGTTGGTGTATATACGTCCCCGTCACGGGCGCCAGAAGATAAAGAAAAGGAAGAAGAGGATGATACGTAACGGCGTGACCGAAAGAAAAAGCGGGAGCGAATAGACAGAGAGGGGGCCCGGCCGTCACGTCGTCTTCCTCCTCGCTCCATTAGAACCGAGCTCTCGGGTCTCCGCCTCTGCTCGCCTCCCACTGTTATCGGAGGCGCTGCGGACGAACAAGCAGCACTATGCGTCCGTCCCTCTGTGAGTCCCGTTTCCTCCTCTTCGATTGGTTGGGTCTTCCCCCCGATACTTCCCCGCCGCGCCGATCTATCGAGCGGAGCCCGTCGAGTTGTTTATCCTCTTTTTCCCACCGTACGACTCTGATTCTTTTTCTGATACCGTACGCGCGGTTGAGCGATAAACTGGGTAGCGGCGATGTGCAGGCACGAATTGAGGTGATTCTTGATACGGCAATTAGGCAATGGCTGTTATTATTAGGCAATGGCTGATTAAGATTGAGGACTATAGAAGTTTGTGCTAGCTAGAATTGGGGTGGGCGGCAACTAGCCAATGAACTTGCTCTGGGGTTGCTTACCTATTGCTAGTCCGCGCGATTCTGTACAATTTCTGCACTGTTAGTGGTAGACTGCTAGTTGGAAGGGGAGCCTTGGCGCAGTGGTAAAAGCTGCTGCAATGTAGGGAAAGGTTGCGTACAATAGACCCAAAGTGGTCGGACCCTGTGCAAGCGGGAACTACATGCACCGGGCTGTCCTTTTTTAGTGGTAGACTGCTAGTTCCTCTTTCTGTGGTCAAGGGAATCGTCGGTAGTGCTTTGTTAGGTGCATTACTATTTTTAGTTAGTTATCATGCCCGTTTTGTGCTCTATGTGGGGAAACTGTTGCTTGGTCGGGCAAATTGGACAGGAGAAGATATATAGAGAAGTTTTTGGTCTCAAGACTTTTCCTCAGTTGATATGTTCTGCTATGCCAAGAGTTTTTTTTCTTCGCTTCTTTCGCCGTAGAACCTGCTGTGAACTCCCGATGTTAGTGGTTTCTTTAATCGAAATTGTTGGTTTGGGAAGCCCTGGCATTGTCTTTAAAAGAAGTCAAGATAAGTTCTAAACAAGTGCCACTGAAGAAACTCACAAACTCAATCGTGTGAATTGGCCTTCACAATATATAATGCAACATAACTGAAACCAAGAAATTATATACATTGAAAACTGAGGAATTCACTTCTTTTGAACAATACTATAGTCCACAAAGAATCTTTCGTTGACTGTATCCATAGCGCAAACGTGCATATTCTTTCATCAATATGTTCAGAAGTATATATAGGAAATAAAGGGAGGAGAGCAGCTAGATTAGTTTCTTCTCCTGTCGCATATATCATGGTTACTCGTGTCTCCTGCATATAGCATCCATCCTTCTACATATTCTATCCATATAACTCCAAATTAAATCTGTCTACTTATGCTAACTCATTTCCAATCATAATGAATCTTCATGAACAACTGATGGCATCTTTGTCTTTATAAATGTTTTTCTGTGGAAGTATTTGACTCAATTTATCTCCTGTGATAGTTTTGACACTACCCATATTTAACGCCATGTAATGTTTTAAGCATTGCATGTTTTCACATGGCTACTTTTTTAAAAATTATTCAGAGGGTGCTCTGTGGTAGTTATATTTGTCACCGTTGGAGTATAGTCGAACTCTTCCGTTCGGACTGGGTATGAGGATTCTAATAACAGTGTTAAATATGTAACATTTATACACCAAAGATTTAAAGGAGTGTTGACTGTGTATTTCTAAACTGTCTACAAAGGTCACAATGAGATGTTAACTTTTGTTAAGCTATCTTATTTTAGTTATGTTATCATCCTTGGCAGGTCATGTTCCTTTTCTTCTTCTGCTACTGTTACATGTGGTCATTGCTAGACCATTCTTTCCACTGCCAAGTAAGACTAGCAATGAAGAGAAGAAGCCCATACAGACATTTCGACCATATAACATTGCTCACCGTGGCTCAAACGGGGAAATCCCGGAGGAAACAAGTGGTGCTTACCTGGTACAGCTCATAGAATTTATATGACAAATAAAATAGTATCTCTCTTTTTTGCATATGGAAGATGATACCCTTATTAAGAGGATGTACCATTTGATGGTTAGATTTATCAAATTGATCATTGCAAATGCTACAAAGCTCAATTCTGATAAGTTTCAATCATGTGATTTTTCACCATTGGAAAAAATTATGTTAACGGATTTCATTAAACAATCCTGTTGCAGAGGGCTATTGAAGAAGGTGCAGATTTTATAGAGACTGACATCCTTGCTAGCAAAGATGGTGCATTGATCTGCTTTCATGATGTAACACTTGATGATACAACTGATATTTCCAGCCGTAAGGAGTTCGCCAATCGAAGGAGAACCTATGAGGTGGAATGGGCCAACGTTACTGGCTGGTTTGTAGGTGTGCTTATCATAACCAACCCTGTTTCTTCATTCACTCTTGTAAATCCGTTCAGAGATATATTTGCAGTATCAAAAGTTGGCTATGGAATGCAAGAAAAATACATGAAATTAGTATTCTCGACTCAAATTTAGGAAGCTGACACTACTTCATGCATGATTTCCTAGAACCATTTCCTGCTGCATACTGCCAGCATTAATCGTGTAGTATATGGTATTTTCAACGGAATGCCAGAAGCTACGAGCATCTAGTGGCAAGACTGGCCTGTGGCTAACTGACCACGGCCCACCAGCATATATAGCATATAGCTCTGTGGTTGATAAATCATGGCAATATCATATTGGTTTATCTGCACCTGCTGCTGAACTATTGCTAGGATATGAACTGAATGTGAATGGTAAACTTGTGAACCTATTATTTCTTGATTTTTCTGATAATTAGGTGTCCATATGCAGTGGATTTCACGCTTGAGGAACTTAAAACACTTAAAGTGAAGCAGCGATACCCATTCAGAGATCAACAATATAATGGTATGTGGCTGTGTCCTTGAGCTTCTACTTTTTTTTTCTTTACCGTGATCACATTACCTCTCTATGAATCAACGTATTGTACTTCCAAAAATAAACTTAGAGCCTCGTAAAAAATATGTATTCAGAGCCTCACAAAAAGAATTAATTCAGAGGGATTCTTTTGTTTTGTTAGAAAGCTCAGAGGTGTAGTAATTAATTACTAGTTTTCTGTTCAATAACCTGCCTTCCAGTTCCCACCAACTAATACCTGGGAATTTATTCCATGGTTGATGTATGCATTTTAGTCTTCTCCAAAATGTGTTTTTCATTTACTTTGTCAAAGTTTCTTTGAATATTTCATTTTCTTAAACTAGCATGCTCTTATTTATAGTAGACCCATTTTGGATTCCAGTTATTTAAACTAACATAATACATGAACTAATCAGAAAGATGCAATCTGATGGCGTATTTGTGAGTTAAGAATCATCAATGATAATTTCTGGACATGCAGGCAAATTTTCAATCATCACATTTGAAGAATTCATTTCAATTGCCTTAGATGCAAGCAGAACCATTGGAATATATCCAGAGATAAAAGATCCAGTTTTTATCAACAAGCATGTAAGCCCCCCTGTTCTGAGTAAGCAATAGGGTACTTTAAGGATTCTCATAATTCTCTAATCAAGCCTTTTCTGGCAAGAAATGTGCTTAGAAGCTATATGCAAATTTGCTATGAAAATAGTTATTATAGGGAATGGATTACCTTTTGCAAAGGTCTTTTGATAGTATATGGGTGGAGAGAATAATACTGCAGCTGATATATTTAAGTACTTCACCTTAACTTTGATGAGCTGTACAATTCAAAAGCTTTAAATTTATTAGTACAATCTTAGGCGGATTTTCCAATTTCTGAAGTGCTTCAAGCAATGAGCTTGTATTCTACTCTTGACAGGTAAAGTGGGCAGATGGAAAGAAGTTTGAGGACAAATTTGTGGATACCTTACTAAAGTATGGATACAGGGGTCAATATATGTCCGAAAATTGGCTAAAACAGCCATTGTTTATACAATCATTTGCTCCCTCTTCCCTTGTACATGTATCAAAATTGACAGACTCTCCGAAGATCTTTCTGATTGATGATATCACAGTGAGAACACAAGACACAAACCAGGTATAGATCTTTCTGTATGGAAGAAAAGTGAGTAGTATGTACTTATGGTGTTTCTCGCAACTTCAGCAGAAGCATCTGATTGTATGGATATTACTTATGTTATTTTTTGCTTGCAGTCATACTGGGAAATCACTTCAGATGACTACCTTGCATATATTAGTAACTATGTTGTGGGCCTTGGTCCATGGAAAGATACCATTGTTCCAGTTGCAAATAACTATTTGCTGGAACCAACTGATCTTGTTGCAAGAGCACATGCTCATAATCTCCAGGTGTGATATCTGTTTGTATTCCTTACAATTGTCTAGAACTACTATTTACATGCATGCTCATAAAATAATTCATGTTAGGCCGACGTAAGTTCAGACCAACTTCAGCATTTGTTTTGTTGAAGTGCCTTTTGGTCACTCTGAATATATGAATCACCAGAAGAACCAATGAAATGTCATGGTTATCTTCTACTCCGTACGTATCTTTTATCTCATTAGGATCTGACCAATTGTTAACTGAATTCATTGGAAGAAAACACATGATATACTGCTGACATCTGCATCAGGAACTCTCAGCTGTGTCCTCCTTGGTCAATGCTCTCATTTAAAGTTCTGACAAACTAACCACCACAATATATTTTCATAAGCTCAGATTTAACTAGCATTAGTTTGTTAAGACCGCTATAAATGATCCCAATGGACCAAATTGTTACCCTACCACTCCCTCTACATAAATATAAGACGTTTTAGAGACTTGACACAAGTCTCTAAAATGTCTTCTATTTATGTGCAGAGGGAGTACATGTCAACTACAATTTGATAGCAGGTAGTTTGCACCTGGTCGCATGTTAAACTGCATTCCATCATTTCTGCAGGTACACCCTTACACATACAGGAACGAGAACCAGTTTCTGCACTTCGACTTTCATCAGGATCCCTATGCCGAGTACGATTTCTGGATAAATACGATGGGGGTTGACGGATTATTCACAGATTTCGCCGGAAGCGTACACAAGTACCAAGAACTGAAATCTCCACACCCGAAGGATGCAACCGCGAACAGCCTCCTAGTAAAAATTGCTCAGTTGATCGCGGCATACGAAGGCCATTGAATAAGTTTGTGTTGCAGCAAATCACTGCCATTTTCAGTGATTAACGCGCAAGACCAAGATGAGTTGACATTTGACGACCCGTGGTGACCTGGAAAGGTCACTAATAGATGTTGGTTTACGCTGTTATATAGTGTTAACACGAGTTTATGTATGCCTCTCCATTGAACCCCTGAATCATGAGGGGGAGATCTCTATTATCGCAATAACCATTTTTTTCCTAAAGCTTTCCACACGAAACTGTAATGGTTGGTGTATAGCTCATCCGATGGAATATCGTTTCAACAATCTCCCAAATTGGATTGTTCATATGTACTGTACAAGTGGAATTGGTGTTGAAATGCAGTTATAAAAATTAGTGTTGACAGTTGCATATGGTTCAGGTAAATAGGCATCACCTATCTGCAACTTGTGCCCTGCTGTAACTAGCTGACCACTTGATCTGGCGGCCACAGCCCCAGCGTGTGTTTGTTGGTGGCTGCGCGGTCCCTGTCAATTCTTGATAATTTTGCAAGGAACCGGTCTTGTCTTCTCTTTTGGATGGATGTTTTCCTCACCAATCTCAATGCAGGGGCAGGGGAGGATAAGCTGGAGAGAGCCCAACGGAGTCGTATCCGGCGAGCCATTGAAGGATAAAGAAGATTTGAGGCCACACAGCTCCAGCAGCGGAAGGATGGAGGCTGCGGCTCTGGCCCGGCTGCCGGAATATGCCTCCACCACCGCGCCACTCACCGGTAACGGCAGCTCTTTCTCAGTGCTCACTCAGCTAATCGCTTGCCAAGTATCCTCTCTGTAAAGAAATATAGAAACATTTATATCACTACCCTAATGATCTAAACGCTTTTATATTTCTTTACGGAGGGAGTAGTAGTAGTGGAAGTAGGTAATATGTGATGTTATTCTTTGGCGTGGAGGTTCATTGTCCAACGAGGTAGTTGTCCTGGAAAGAGAGGGCGTTGAATCATAGGGGTCTGCTAATCAGGGGTCAAGGTCGGCTGAGCTGCAGAAACAGAGTCAGTCCTCTGTTTAAATCTGCACCGCTCATCAAACCAAATTAAAGAAAACCATGTATATATATTAATATAATTCACTACTACAGTAGTAAACTGGCAAGGCACTAAATTGCACCTTTGACTCAAAAGGTTAGGTGATGAGAATTTTAGGAAATTTCTGTGCCGATCTAGTAGTAGTAGAACCAGCCGTTTAGTCAACTCGTAACCCGATCGGTGCTATTCCAACTGGCATGGGTACGCATGTCTACTCCCTGAAGTATGTGGTTACCGGATATTGTGGATTTTTCTACTAGTCAATCATGTAACCTCTTGGTTAATCCATGATACTAGTTAACCGCAGCCGTTAGTCCTAAGTTTTGCAGTCAACCTCCACAAAACTACCCATACAAAACACAGGCACGCGAGTTCGATGGGTACTGTATTCATGCTGTACCCAGCAGTGTCATATCATTATCATCAGACGATATGCTGAATCTTCAGAATTTGACCGGTATTTATTTCGCTCGCAACCCTTTTGACCAGGACCTGCAACTTGGCTAAAGAAATCTACCACTCCAGCTTTACCTGAGCATGACTAGCTAGCAGCTCCGGAATCCTGCTGAGAAATATCATGGAAGCACGCCTTCCTTCCTTTAGTCTGGGAATATTTATCTCCTCGGAGAAAGCTTGCCGCATCTTCCAGCTTTTGTACTACGTACGGAAAATCGACACCGGGCAGCCGGCAGCCCACCTTTGAATTGAATTGAATTGGATTGAGCGACGCTTCCGTCTTTCAAAAGCAAAAGCGAGAAAGCGGGAGAAAGCAACCGAAAAGATGGCACAATCGTGGCAGCATACCCGTCAAATGCTCCCCGATTTCCATCAATAGTCAGAGAGCGCTACCACTTCGTTTGATTTCCTGTAATTTTCTCTGCATGTACCACCACATTGCTACGTGCAGGCAAAAGATGGTCGTTGCCCCGTGCCCAGAGGCGATCGTCCAGGGCGGCAGCACTGGCGCCCGGAGTCGCGAGCTTCTCCAGCGCATCTCCCACTACGAGACCACCGAGAATTCAACGCCGAGGCCCCGGGACAAAGGTCAGAGTCCCATCCATCCATCCATTTCCATCGTGGAACGGTCCAAGATATCGTTACTGTTCAATCTATCAATCCTTCAATCATGGCAATAATTTTCTACGTTGTGCAGTGTCGGATAGTGGCTGTATTTTGTGTGATGTGGATTTTGGGTTTGGCAGTGTGCGGGGCGCAGGAGGCGGGCGGACATCCAGTCGGACACGTACGTGCTGCTTGAGCCCGGGATGGACGAGGAGTTCGTGTCCAAGGAGGAGCTGGAGGAGCGGCTGCGTGGGTGGCTGGAGAGGTGGCCGGGGGGCGCGCTGCCGCCGGACCTCGCTAGATTCGACACGGTGGACGACGCCGTCTCGTACCTCGTCAGGTCGGTGTGCGAGCTCGAGGTCGACGGCGAGGTGGGCTCCGTGCAGTGGTACCAGGTCCAGATCGAATAGCTGGAGCTAGAAGTGCCATCCGTCCAATGCTGCGTGGCTGCATGTGTATGTGGTTCTGAGTGACGAAATTTTGGCCCGAGATATATGGAGCCCTTTGGCGCCCGTGGACCGCGAACGTGAGTACTTTCGGAGAAACTGAACCGTGTTATTAGACAAATCGTTCGCTGTTGCGTACGGAGAGCTCGCAGTCGCAGGGCCCGACGGCCATCGAGAAACCAATAGTTTTGTTTTGATATGGACGTGGAGGGACGTTAGAGCAACTCCGATGAAACGACTCATTTTGTTCGCGGCCGTCTGTTTGTGTCGGCGCGGATAGAAAAGACGGCCCAACGCGTCGACGTAAACGGACGCGTGTCCGTTTTTCGTCCGCGGGCGGCCCATTTTTAAGCCTGATTTGCGTCGGCGCGGACATGCGACGGACACGCGCGCGCTCGCCTACTTCTGTCTCCGGACCCGCTGGTCTGTGGCACATTGGCCTCCCCTTTCACCCCTCTTCCCTCCCCCCCTCAACAAGCAACACTCGCCCCGCCTCCTCCGTCACCGACGCCGCCGCCCATTTTTGCCGGCGACTCTTCTAGCTGCCGCCGCCTCCACATCCGCCCAGCAACGTCGCCCCTGCCCCGCGTCGCACGCCGTCGCCGTTTTGCCGCCGGGGAGCAAACTGGTTCCCGCCGCCGCTTCCCCACCGCCACATCCGACCGGCACGCTCGTCGGACGCCGTCACACTCGCCGGACGCCGGCAGGGCAGCTAGCTGGTCTGTGGGCGCCGTGTCTCCCCTCGCCGGCCGTCTCCTTCTTTGACGCCCGCAAGCTGTTCGACAGTTTGTCAAGGTACGAAAATGGACTCCGTCGACGAGTTCTTTTTCCACAATTTCCTTTGTGACTCCGACGATTCGTCGTCCGACGACGAGGAGGAGATATTGGCTGCCGTGTTGGTCCATCATCACCTCAACAACCAGTGGCCGTTGTTCCGTGGCTTCATTCCGGGCCACCTTCCGGCGTTGAATCGCAACCGAGAGAGCGGGCATTTCCTTCTCTGGAAGGACTACTTTAATACAACAAACCCGTTGTTCAAACATCACAAATTCTGCCGCCGGTTCCGTATGAGTAGGCATGTTTTCAACCGTATTAGAGAGGGAGTGGTCGGCTATGATGACTACTTCGAGTGCAAAGAGGATGCCGTCGGCAAGATTGGTTTCTCCTCTTATCAGAAATGCACTGCCGCCATCCGAATGTTTGCATACGGAGTGCCCGGTGATCTCATTGACGAGTACGTCCGTATGAGCGAGTCTACATGCCTAGAGTCCCTGTATAAGTTCTGCAAGGCTGTGATTGCCGTGTTTGACCTCGAGTATTTGAGAGAGCCGATAACTAAAGATACAACCCGTTTTGTTGGCGATGAATGTCAGCAGGGGCTTCCCGGGGATGCTTGGCAGCATAGACTGCATGCACTGGGAGTGGAAGAATTGCCCTTCTGCTTGGCAAGGGCAGTATAAGGGACATGTCAGAGCTTGCACTGTCATACTAGAGGCCGTGTCGTCTCAAGATCTCTAGATCTGGCACTCTTTCTTTGGCATGTCTGGATCACACAATGATATCAACGTGCTTCAGTGCTCGCTGGTGTTTGCTAGGCTTGCCGAAGGCAACAACCCACCGGTGAACTTTACTGTCAACGGCCACAACTACGACAAATGATACTATTTGGGTAACGGTATCTATCCTCAGTGGACCACTATTGTCAAGACAATACCCAACCCTGTCGGAGAAAAAAAGAAAAGATCTGTCCAAGAGCAAGAGAGTGCTAGGAAGGATGTCGAGCGTGCCTTTGGTGTTTTGCAATCTCGATGGGGCATCGTTCGGTATCCTGCTAATACTTGGAGCACGCAGAAACTATGGGAGGTGATGACTGCTTGTGTGATCATGCACAATATGATCGTAGAAGACGAGCGCCCGGAACGTCTGTACGATCAAGGCTTTCAGTTTCAGGGTGAGAATGTTGTACCCGAGCATGGAGTAGCGGCAACATTTGAGCATTTCACTCAGTTTCATGAAGACATGCGTGATTGGAAAACTCACGTACAACTGCAAAATGATTTGGTTGAGCATATGTGGACTCATGTTGGCAACTAATAGATGTATCGTCTTTTGTTCGTTTGCAAAACTATGTGAAATATTTTTATTTGTATTTGGCTTGTAAAATTATACTATTTATTTGGACGGCTAAACTATTTTGCTTGTTAACATTTTCATTTCACAATATGTTTGAATGCAAATCAATGTAAAATTGGACGGCCAGCCGGTCACGTCTGCACATATAAGTCGGCATGTTAAGCGTGCTGCCGACTCATATGAAAAACAAGACAGACGCCGGCCGACCCAAACAAACAAAAAAGGATGAAATCGTCATCCGTTTGGGTCGGTCCGTTGGAGTTGCTTTTATTGCAGTCCGAGAAATGAACAGACAATATAGTAAAAAGATGATTCGTCCATGTGAGGTCACGGCCAGGCGGTCAGCGGAAGCCGGTCGGTCCAGTGCGAAAGCTCGCCCTTCTTCCTCCGTTTTCCACAGGGCTAGAGAAAACCGGAGCCTATTGTGTCTGTCTCGGTGTGTGTTTTTCTCCCGTCAGAACGGAGCGGCATAGAGTGAAGGAACGGAACAGAGAGAGACCCCGGCGTCACGGCATTCGTTCCGAATTCCATTCCACGGACCATTCCGCAGTCTGTCTCGCTCCCGTCGCCCTCGCCCCTCGCCGTCGCCGTCGCCACCCCCGGGTTGACTTGACTTGCCCTCCCACAACCTGACCTTCCTCCCCTGCCCACTCCAATCCCGTCTCCCTCTCCCATCTTCTCTGCTCTCTCCCTGCTCTCTCTCTCTCTCTCTCTCTCTCTCTCTCTCGCAACCAATCTTGGGTTGCGCCGGCGGGCTCCAGTACGGCCGCCGGGGCCGGGGAAAGCGAAGCGGCAGCAGCTCGCCAGTGCTGCGGTGAGTTCCTCATACCACCCTTCTCTTGCTCCGTTAAGGGGTTAGCGTAGCCACGGCCTTTATTTTTCATTTTTCTTTTGGGGGAGCAGCATCAGCTTTCTTAACTTTTTTCCGGTTTAGAACTTGGGCTGGTTTTGTATGGTAGCGGAGGGCATCTGAACTGCTTGTTTTCAGAGTTTTAGACCGACTGTCTGTGCCTGGCGACCCTTGGTATTTGATTTTCCTCTTCCGGTAGGGAAGATCTTCACAGAAAGTGGTAACTAGTAGAGTAGAAGAATTTTGGCCTAATTCTTTTCAAGTGGTAAATATGGATGAACTTATGGAGTAGTAGTAACATAGTAATCTGTAACAAAAGTACTACTATCCTTTGTAGCTGTCGTTTGTTGGCGTCTTTTTTTTGTTTGGAAAGTCACCATGACCCAGTCGGCAGTATCCTTAACTTCTGATGGAGGTGCTAGCAAAAGGTGTTCTAAAAGTACAGTACAGAGGAATCATCTGTTTTTTTTTTTTGGTTTATGTGGATCAAGTTAGCCCAATGAATATTATTTATAGCGCCAAAGTTAATAAGTTGTTTTATGTTTTCGGAACAAGAAGTGACAAGTGGTGGTACTGCTATATGCCTCCTTTGTGGCAACCTAAACAAATCCAACCTAGGAAATATGCATTCATGTTAAAAACTTACTGAATTTTGAGTAAATAAAGAGATTTGCGTGGTTAACAACAAACTAGGGAAAAAAAGGATAATATCACTTTTAACCGTAGGGTTGCCATGTTCTCTTGCTACCATTACTGGTAATTGTGTTATAACATCCCTGTATATCAGTCTCTCGAGGTGCTCAAAAGATCATTTTTCGCTAATTTAGCTCCCAGTGTCTACTTTTTTTGTTCTTTTGCATTGTCGATGTCTTGCGATACCTCTCATCATATGATCTTCACTACCTTAAGTGTTCTTCATCTGAAGCTTTTCCAAATTTGGAGTTGGACCTGATCTTTGTTATAAACATGTGAAGCAGGGAAAGGAAACGGGAAGACGCTGAATATAAAATCTCAAAATGATGGCTCCTGAGTTAGATAAGCAATACTCAAACATCCAGCTGGGAGAAGAAGTGGAGATATGTGACATTAAGCTTGCGCTCAAGGCACTGCGAAAGAAGATCCTTAGTTTGGATTTTCATAACTCCTTGCATGTTCATGATCCACAGAACTCATTTGAGTACTTAGAAGTGTTGTACAAATTACGGCAGCTGTCTGAGAAGTTAGGTAATTTGGACCCTGGTGGAGAAGTAAAAGAGCACAAGGAACTCACCGTATATGCTGATGACCTTTTTGAAATGGCGATGGCAAGGCTCGAAGAGGAATTTGTTTACCTTCTTACGTACTACAAACAGCCGTTAGAACAGGAGCTTCTCTCCTTCCGTTCTACAGAGGATGGCAGCACGGATGAATTTTCAAGCAGCTCATTCAGTGAGGAACAAAGTGAAGGCAAGTCAACACAAACCGGTAGCAGCGGAGGATCTGAATATTTTGTGGCTGATTTGATCCAACCTGGTGCACTCTCTGCTGTCAAGTCCATTGCCAACTTCATGTTCCTGAGTGACTACAATAACGAGTGTTGCCAGGCTTATATCAATGCACGGCAGGGTGCAATAGATGAGTTCATTGGGTCTCTTCACATCGACAAGCACAGCATAGAAGAACTTATGAGCACTAAATGGAACAAACTGAGCGCATCGATAAAGCGGTGGAATCGGGCAATGAAGGCTTTTGTCCGAGTCTACCTTGCGAGCGAGAGGCGCCTTAGCAGTCTTGTCTTTGGTGACCTTTCAGAAACAGCTGTAGACCTGTGCTTCTATGAGATTTCATTTAGCTCGGTCATGCAGCTTCTGAGCTTTTATGAGTCTGTAGCAATTGGACCTCCTAAACCAGAAAAGCTTTTCCGGATTCTTGATATGTATGAGGTCCTGGATGATTTGCTCCCCGAAGCAGAGTTCTTGTTCCAAGCAGGGGGCAATGATATGGTTTTAGCTGAGTATCATGAAGTCCTACTCCAGCTGGGAGAATCAGCGAGGAAAACATTTGCGGAATTCAAGTATGCCATCCAATCCTACACGTCATCCAGTGCAGTGCCTACTGGTGCAGTGCATCCCCTCACCAAGTATGTCATGAACTATATAAAGGCTGTCACTGTTTACAGCAAAACTCTTGATTCACTGCTGAAGGATGCGGATCAACAGCCTATACCAAACTCATGCACTCATTTCACGGCTACAGCATTGCATCTGCAGTCTGTTGCTGCAGTTTTAGAAGCAAATCTTGAAGCCGGGTCTAGATTGTACAGAGATTGTCGATTGCGGAACATCTTTATGATGAACAATATCTGCTACATGGTCCAGAAAGTGAAGAACTCGGATCTCAAGAGCTTTCTTGGCGACGACTGGATCCGGCTGCACAACCGGATGTTTCAGCATCAGGCGACCAACTACGAGAGGGCGTCGTGGAGTCAGGTGCTGTCTTACCTGAGTGATGATGGCTTATGTGCCGCCGGAGGTGCCGCTTCTCGTAAAATCATCAGGGAGAAGTTCAAAAACTTCAACCTGTCCTTTGAAGATGTTTATCGAGTTCAGACTGCATGGTCTGTCCCGGATGACCAACTCCGCGAAGATGTCAGGATTTCCATATCACTGAAAGTTATACAGGCTTACAGGACATTTGTGGGAAGATACTCTGCCTTCCTTGATGGCACCAAGCAGAGAGATCGCTACATAAAGTACAGGCCTGAGGATCTGGAGGAACTTTTGCTGGATCTGTTTGAAGGAACTCAAAAGTCATTGCAGCATTCTGGCCGAGCTTGAAGCTGAAAGCACAGTTCTTCTTCGAGGGATAACACGGTGGTTGTAATTTTGCTTTGTACCAATTAAAAGAATTTTATTGCTTGTTTCGTTGTATTGATGTCCATGCTCAAAAGAATATATTTTTGGATGCCTTGTGTTTGCAGAAGTGTATCAGTTCCTTCATGGCAGCCATGGTGCATAAAGTGCTTCATGTACTATATATGTAACCGAAGTACAGATGATGCTTAGATGTAGGTAGCAATACGTTTTTTGCCAAAACATTTTTAACAAAAAGCCTGTATAGTTTCTGAACACCACTCGGTTACTGATTTAGTAATCTTCCACACACGAGTGGAAGGGTATGTTTCTCCTTAGAACTAGACAAACCTATTCTGGTTTCCGTATGGGTACGCCCACTTGTCGCCTCCAAGTGTCCAAACTATTACATGAACAAAATATAAACGAGCTACTAAACATGGTTTCTAGCTGCCGCTTGCACGGCCAACAACAGCCCTAATTAACGGGCTTGCTAAAAGTCAGTCAAATGAGATTTTGATCATGTCTCAGTCGACTGCATAGCCGTTAGATCTTAGCATGGAGATTCGTGCGGGACTCAGCACTGTCCAACGGACCTTGCAGCATTTTGTCCCAACGTTTGCAACATATCTTGCTACCAATAGCAGCATGCATCTTGCTGGTTGTAGGCCCTGACAAAATCCTTTCTTAAACGAGAACTTTATACATCTGGTGTCCAGTTTATCACCATCTCACGCGAATGCACTCGTTGCCATTGGGAGGACACACACAAACCTTGAAGCAGTACATGAGACATATAAGCTTCGCGGAATTGTTCGTTGGAACTGCACATTGACATGAACGAAAACCTGCGCAACTTATCTCTCACTCCCGGTTTCCATCTCACTCACTTCTCCTCTCCTCTCTCACTCCCAGTTCCCCATTGGAGTTAAATCCAGCAGATCTCGGGTGGGGGTCCGAACAAGTAGCCTTGGTGCGATGGTGAAAGGAGACACAAGAATTTACCCCGGTTCGGGTTCTCGCGAAGAGCTTACAACTTACGTCCTGCTTTGATTGTATTGATTTCGGGGAAGTACAAATTATAGGTTGATCTACCGCGAGATCGTTGTGCCTAGAATATGATCCGCTACCAGGCGGGTTCCAGCGGCCTTGCGGAAAGGTCTCGCCTCCCTCGCCCTTCTCACTGCGTGGTCCATCTGGCGCCACCGGAATGCATGCATCTTCGACCACATGCACCCCTCCTCTACGCTACTTCTACAGATCATCAAGGACGACGCTCGGGCATGGGCTTCTGCCGGGGCCAAGGACATTGCAAACTTTATGCCTCCCTGATGTGTAGATAGTTAGGTTGGGGCCGAGCACCCCCATCTATTTTGCTCATGTACCACTTTTCCACGCCAACTCTGCATACGTGGTAAAGTGATACCCGTGTAATCCTGACACTCTTGCTTTCTATCTATCAATGGAATGATACGCATCTTGCGTATTCGCGAAAAAAAGAATATGATCCGCTGACTAGCCTATCCTCGGTTTATATAAGAGTACCGAAGGCCTACGTTAACAGGAGCCCTAGTCGGTTATGTTAGTGGAGACGAGTCCTCCACGGATCAGGAGTCCTTGTCTTGAACACCAAGGCTTCTTGATTCTTCCTTGTATGCGCCATGGGCCTTCTTAGGATGGTCCCTTGATGAACCGTCACGGGGGTCCTTGGCCCGACCCACCTGGCTGGGAGACGACGTGGTGGATGGCCCCTAATTCAGGACACCATCACCCATCTCAATCACCTCTCAGGCGACTAGACGGGCTGCGCCGGCGACTAGGCATGCGACGGGAGACGAGGTTGAGGCGGGTTGCATGGGCGGCACCATCAACGAGGACAAGCACCCTCCTCCCCTCTCAAGCCACTGGCCATACACAGGGCATGCATGGTGGACCTCGCCCCTCCTCCCTCTCTGTTGTTTGCTGTCCACACGCATGACATGGCGGGCTTGTGTTGCTCCTCCATTCACCGTTGCTGGTCGTCGATGGGTCGGTGCCCTCACCACTTGATTTGCTGGGGTGGTGCGCTGGAGGACGTGCTGCCTCTCATGGAGGTGGTGCTGTCGAAGGAGAAGTTGTTGCTCGTGAGGTGACGGTGCCAGAGGAGGTGCTGCTACTACGCGGAGGTAGTGCGCTAGAGGAGGAGCTGCTACTGCTTGTGTAGGCGACACTGTCGAAGTAGGTAATGCTACTACCTCCGTCCGGAATTAGTTGTCGCTAAAATGGAATAAGAGAGCCACGGAGCCAGAAGGACACCTGGAGGCGGCCACGAGGTGGGCACACGCCCCCACCATGCACTTACCCCAGGGAGGCGCACATGCCTACTGTGTGGGGCCCTCGGGCACCGCCGTATGCTCTTCTTTGGCTATAAGATCACCCTGACTTAAAACATGTGCATTTTTTGAGAATTTTTCGTGGTACGAAGCTGCCGCTACCTTCGTTCTTTGTTCGAAGAGCTAATCTAGAGGCTGTTCTGGGCATCCAGAGAGGGGAATTTGTCGCCATCAGCAACCTCTTCTTCATCACGACCATCATGATCTCCTCTCTCACGTATGAGTAATATTGATGTACGCACATGGGGGTGGCTGGAATTGGATGAGATTTTCTATCTAATAGCACTAGTAGAAAACATGGCTTTGGTTCGGGCAGGGCAAGCCCATTAGTCCTGGTCCAGTCACGAACCGGGACCCATGGGGGCATTCGTCCCGGTTCTTTAGCCCAGGGGGCCGGCCGGGGCCTCGTGGGCATTGGTCCCGGTTCGTATGAACCCATTTGTCCCGGTTCTAGGCACGAACCGGGACCAATGGGCCTCACTCCTGGCCCACAAACATTGGTCCCGGTTCTTGGCTCGAACCGGGACAGAAGGCTGGGCTTTAGTCCCGGTTCCAGCCACGAACCGGGACAAATGAGTTGCCTATATATACCCCGTCGCCGCAGCAGAGCACTCCATAGTGCTCTGTTTTTTCTGGCCGACGAGGAGAGGGCATTTGGGTGCTCTAGCTCACCTCCTATGCACATGAGGTGTTCGATGAAATGCACGAGCCACGCTAGTTAAGCTTTCTCCTCTCGAAACTCGATCTCCAAGCTCCATTTTCCCCGAGATTTGTCTAGATTTAGCGGTCCGTCCCGTCCCCGTCTTCACCGCCGTCGATCGCCCACGCCGATCTCGTCGCCTGCACCACCGTGGTGAGCCTCTTGTTCTTATCTTCTTCTGAAAGAAAAAAAATTCTTACTTTAGATAGATACTTGTCTAATTTTCTTACTTTTATTATTGCTTGTTATTATATAGTGCGATGGTTTTGGTATCTGCCCACGTCGGCCCTCGTCCTGGCTATGATTCGGATGTGGTATATATTATCTTTTATAACTATTTGGTTCATTTATTGTTTATGACAATTATGCCCATCAAGTTGACATAGATTTTATTTATGTAGGATGTAGTTGAACCGGAAATTCCAACCGACCCTATTGTCGAGAGGTTAAATTTAGTTGAAGAAGAAAACAATTACTTGAAGGAAAAAATTTGAGTAGGAGAAGATGATATTGGAGTTGCATGTTGCGGATGTCGTCGATGATCACAAGATCAAGATGGATGCAATGCGGTTGAAGATTAGAAAGATTAGAAAATATACCATTCATACCAAGGCTTGGTATCATTATGCCGTTGGATCAATTTTTACCTTGTTGTGATTATGATCGCATTTGTTTTTGCATTGAAAGGTTTTACATAGTTTCAATGTATGGTTTAACTAGATGCTATGGAGAGCTATATGTTGTTCAATGAGAACTATGTATGTACTTTGTTTTTAATGTGATGATGAACTTCTATTAATTTGGTCACTTAACTATTCATGAGAGCTATATGTACTAAATTGATGATGTGGCTTTGAATGGTGCATTTTGAACACAGAAAAACTATGGAGTTCAAACAAGTTAAAAAATGAAATCCCTTTGTAACAGACGAGTTTCCGTATGAAACCCTCATACTTCTAAAGAGATTGTCCGTTTTGTACACGAAGTGCATCCAGTTTTTGTCGTAACCCTCCCTACTTTCTTGCACATTCTATGTGAGTGAAATGATGATACCATGCCAACTTTCAACCTTTTCAGAGTTCATTTGAAATACTTTTCAATTTCAGGGTCTTATAGCTCAAAATAATCAGTAAATGCATGAAAAATAACAAATGAAGTCAGAAAGGGTTGAAAATTGATGATATGGCTTTGAATGGTGCATTTTGAACACAGAAAAGTCTGGAGTTCAAATAAGTTCAAAAAAATGAAATCCCTTTGTAACAGACGAGTTTCCGTATGAAACCCTCATATTTCGAAAGAGATTGTCCGTTTTGTACACGAAGTGCATCCAGTTTTTGCCATAACCCTCTCTACTTTCTTGCACATGCTATGTGGGTGAAATGATGATACCATGCCAACTCTCAACCTTTTCAGAGTTCATTTGAAATACTTTTCAATTTCAGGGTCTTATAGCTCAAAATAATCAGTAAATGTATGAAAAATAACAAATGAAGTCAGAAATGGTTGAAAATTGATGATGTGGCTTTGAATGGTGCATTTTGAACACAGAAAAACTATGGAGTTCAAACAAGTTAAAAAATGAAATCCCTTTGTAACAGACGAGTTTCCGTATGAAACCCTCATACTTCGAAAGAGATTGTCCGTTTTGTACACGAAGTGCATCCAGTTTTTGTCGTAACCCTCTCTACTTTCTTGCACATTCTATGTGGGTGAAATGATGATACCATGCCAACTTTCAACCTTTTCAGAGTTCATTTGAAATACTTTTCAATTTCAGGGTCTTATAGCTCAAAATAATCAGTAAATGCATGAAAAATAACAAATGAAGTCAGAAAGGGTTGAAAATTGATGATATGGCTTTTAATGGTGCATTTTAAACACATAAAAGTCTGGAGTTCAAATAAGTTCAAAAAAATGAAATCTCTTTGTAACGGACGAGTTTCCGTATGAAACCCTCATACTTCGAAAGAGATTGTCCGTTTTGTACACGAAGTGCATCCAGTTTTTGCCGTAACCCTCTCTACTTTCTTGCACATGCTATGTGGGTGAAATGATGATACCATGCCAACTTTCAACCTTTTCAGAGTTCATTTGAAATGCTTTTCAATTTCAGGGTCTTATAGCTCAAAATAATCAATAAATGCATGAAAAATAACAAATGAAGTCAGAAATGGTTGAAAATTGATGATGTGGCTTTGAATGGTGCATTTTGAACACAGAAAAACTATGGAGTTCAAACAAGTTTAAAAAAATGAAATCCCTTTGTGACAGACAAGTTTCCGTATGAAACCCTCATATACTTCGAAAGAGATTGTCCGTTTTGTACACGAAGTGCATCCAGTTTTTGCCGTAACCCTCTCTACTTTCTTGCACATGCTATGTGGGTGAAATGATGATACCATGCCAACTTTCAACCTTTTCAGAGTTCATTTGAAATGCTTTTCAATTTCAGGGTCTTATAGCTCAAAATAATCAGTAAATGCATGAAAAATAACAAATGAAGTCAGAAAGGGTTGAAAATTGATGATGTGGCTTTGAATGGTGCATTTTGAACACAGAAAAACTATGGAGTTCAAACAAGTTCAAAAGAATGAAATCCCTTTGTAACAGACGAGTTTCCGTATGAAACCCTCATACTTCGAAAGAGATTGTCCGTTTTGTACACGAAGTGCATCCCGTTTTTGCCGTAACCCTCTCTACTTTCTTGCACATGCTATGTGGATGAAATGATGATACCATGCCAACTTTTAACCTTTTTAGAGTTCATTTGAAATGCTTTTCAATTTCAGGGTCTTATAGCTCAAAATAATCAGTAAATGCATGAAAAATAAAACTCTAATAGCAAAAGGAATGAACTAAAAAGCTTTTATAAACCTCTAATAGCAAAAGGAATGAACTAAAAAGTTTTTATAAACCTCTAGTATTTTAAACTAAAATTATATAAAATTCATGCCACTGAAATTATCAAAGTATTTTCTATTCAAAACATGAAAAGCAGAAAAAACAAAATAAATAAGTAGAAACAAAATTAAATAAATTAAAATTTAATAAAATAAATAAGTAGAAACAAAATAAAACAAAATAAACTTTAATAAAATAAATAAGTAGAAACAAAATAAAACAAATTAAAATTTAATACAATAAATAAGTAGAAACAAAATAAAACAAACTTTTATAAAATAAAGAAGTAGAAACAAAATAAACTTTATAAAAGTAGAATAAATAAACTTTAATAAAATAAATAAAAATAGCAACAATAAGTTTTTTGTTGTAAGTAGAAACAAAATAAAATAAATAAAACAATAAGAAAAATTTAAAAAGTGCCAACTACTGGGCCACCACGGCGTGAATACGACTAGAAACCCTACCATGGGCCAAGATTCAGGCCCGCAGAAGGCCCAGTAGGCCCATCAGGCATAGCAATGACAATTAGGCCCGTAAGCCTGCAATCGAGAGGAGCTCGAGAGGGGTGCGGCAGTGGGGCTTATAAACCACTACGCACCCCTCTCAACTAGCGAGGTGGGACTACAGTTTTGGCCACGAGGAGCACGAGGCCTTTGGTTTCGGTTGGTGGCACCAACCGATATGAATGCCCCCCTTTGGTACCGGTTGGTGCCACCAACCGGAACCAAAGGCCGCCGCTTCCCGCCCTTTGGGCTGTCGAAAATTGACCTTTTGTCACGGTTGGCGGCACCAACCGGGACTAAAGGGTGCATTGGTCCCGGTTTGTGCTATGAACTGGAACCAATGCTCTGGGCATATAAGCAGGACTTGTGAAAATTTTCACTTCTCATCTCACAGTTTCGCCCCGACAACGTCGACGACATCAACGCCGCCAGGCTGCCACACGTCCCCGTCCGCCATCTCCGTCGCCCTTGCCCCGGCCTCGCCACACCCTGCCCCGACCTCGACGCGCCCTGCCCCGACCTCGCCGTCGCCGAGCCCTGCCGCGACCTCGCCGCGCGCTGCCCGGCCCAACCTCGCCGTCGCGCACGCGGAGCGCCCTGCCCCGACCTCGCCGCCGCTCGCCTGCACTGTGAGCGCCTCACCGCGCCGTTCCCCCTCCTCTCCCCCTTCTCCCTCGCGCCCCAACGCCGCCGCCCGCCCCGACACCGACGACGCGCAGGCCCCTTGTGATCATATATATTTATTTTTTTGTTCATATTGTAGTAGTAGTAGTAGATGATGATGATGATGTATGTATGTTCATATGCAAAAGTTAGGATTTTTTTTTCTGTTCATAGATTTTTTGGTGATATTATTGTAGAATATGCAAATGTTTGTATGTTCATATGCAAAGAATATGTCATTTTTAATAAAAATTTTATGATTTTGTCTGTTGTAATTTTGTTCATAGAATTTTTATAAAAAGAAGAAGAAGAAATAAAAAGGGAGGAGGAGAAGTTTTGTTTAGTTTTAGGATTATTTTAGTTTATGTTTAGTTTAGGAAGAAGGAAAAGAAAAAGGAGGAGAAGAGGAGAAATAAATAAGAAGAGGAAAAAAGAAAAAATATTCTATTTTTTCTTCTTCTCCTCTATTCCTTTCTTCTTCTCCTCTCTTTCTTCTTCTTCTTCTTCTTCTTCTTCTTCTTCTTCTTCTTCTTCTTCTTCTTCTTCTTCTTCTTCCTTTTCTTATTTTTTATCGGGTATGTCGTTATCGATATACCCCCTCCCTGATAACTTCGACATGAGGGGGGGGAGGGGTCGCCGAGGGTTCGAGGGGCGAGGGTCGGGAACTAGCTAGGGTAGAGGGTCGAGGGTCACCGAGGAGTCGAGGGTCGCTGAGGGTTCGAGGGTGGAGGGGTCGTCGTATGTCATCGTTCTCGATATACCCCCTCTCAACCATGATAACTTATACCACGGGAGCACCCCCCGGCCCTCTCACTTAACCAAAACTCTCGAGGACACCCAAACCCTAGAAAAAAACGATGTCGGTCTCCTACAGCCTCCCGCCGCGCCCCTACCCGACAAACTGTCTCGAGGCCACCCAAATTTACCAAGTTGAAAGAGCGTTGTCGTCAAGGCCACCCCACACCCTTGAAGCATTGTCGAGACTAGTAACCGTCTTAGACTCGAGACGAAAAGATCCCGAGACTTATGCGGACATGACTAAAATTCTCAACAAGTAAGTTCAATCGATTATTATTGCACCATATCGGCAACTTTTTGTTCATTTCCTGATATCTCAAGTAATAATTATTTTCTTTGTCTTGCAGGGTTTGGAAAATTTCACCGAAGAAGCTCCCGGACTACCGAAGGAGTTGCGATATACATACCCGAAAGTAAGTACTACTAGCTAGCTAGTTCCGTGCATCTCCCGTTGATTCTAGCTACTTTCATCAATGCCATTTATAATGCTTCATTATCAGTTTGATTGACCTCTGTTTCTCGTAAAGTGCTTGCGGTAGGAACAAGGGAATGATTACTGTGGATACTACGTGTGCGAGTTCATCTACAACGCGACTTGCAAAGATAAGCGGGTTTACTCTAAAAGACAATTTGATGTGCGTAAGCAATAATATTCACAATTTCATTTTATTACACCATCATTTCTGTTGAGTTTCATTCATATATATGTATTAACCCCCTTCTTCAAATTAGACGTGGGAGATGCGGAATGAACTCCTACTAGGAGATTGCATGAAAGCAATTCAAGAGGAATTTGCGGGATTCTTCCTTGACCACGTCATCAATAAAGCCGGAGAATACCATGTGGAACTTGATTTCAGATGCTAGGGGATTGTAAGAGATCTTACATATTGTATATGTATTTAGCCAGTAGCATCGGATAGATAATACGAAAACTTGTTGTTCGACCAATCTCTCAGAGAAGGAGAGGTCGATCACTTCTCTCGGTATGCATGACGAACTTCTGTACTTAATGGTTTCCTTCATTTTCTTACTAGCTAGCGTGTCGAGGGCTTCTCTATACGTATAGTATGTAGCGTCGACCAAGCACGGAGATAAGAGAGGACACTTCTCTCTATTAATTAATTAGCTACCTAACACAATATATGAAACACCTTAATTAACCATACAAAACCCCCAAATCCTCCCCCCTTTCAGAAAAAAAACCCCTAGCCCTTGAATAGCTGACGCGTGGATGCCTTTTGGTCCCGGTTGGTGCCACCAACCGGGACCAAAGGCCCTCCTGCCTGGGCTCGCAGCACCTGCCACGTGGAGGCCCATCTGTCCTAGATCGTGGAAGAACCGGGACTAAAGGCCAAGGGCATTAGTAACAACCTTTTAGTCCCGGTTCCAAAACCGGGACAGAAGGCCCTTACGAACCGGGACAAATGGCCCTTTTTCTACTAGTGTAGATGCGAGATTTGTTAGTTTGATTCCTAGTTCCCTCTATGTTATAAGATTGATGTTGCTATGACTTTGCTATTCTCAATACTTGTCATTAGAGCTCCGAGTGCCATGATTTCAGATCTGTACTTTTTATGTTTTCATGAATATTTATGTGTTTTGGATCTTATATGGAAGCTATATGCACCCGTTATAGTTCTAAACCCTAGACGTTGAAGTGAGAATAATTAGGGTATCGATGATGATGACTATGATTTGAGGATTATGTGTATTCATTCACTGTTAATGCTTTATTCTAGTACTTTGTAAAAGGAGTACCTTAATTACCTGTAATTTTCATCGGGGTCATGCTAAAATGGGCAATGATAACCCACAAGTATAGGGGATCAATTATAATTTTTTCGATAAATAAGAGTGTTGAACTGAACGAGGAGCTAAAGATAGGATTTATATTCCCTTCAAGTTCTATCGATCAATGATACAACTCTACACACACTTAGCGTTTGCTTTACCTAGAACAAGTATGAAACTATTTTGTAGGTGATAGGATAGTTTGCAAGATTAAAACTAGGTGTACTTAGCGAGAATAAAACTATGAGTAATTTGCAAGATAATAAAGTTAATTGTTTAGTAGAGAGATTTTTGTAACACAAGAGAAGTATTTTGTCCCTAGGCAATCGATAACTAGACCGGTAATCATTATTGCAATTTTATATGAGGGATAGGCACGAGATAACATACTTTCTGTCGTGGAATTGTCACGGCAGATGTCCTAGCGAAAGGAATTAATCATAGGGCTATCGCAACAAGGAAGCTTAAAGGGGTTAATCGGGACAACGGACATGAGAGGTTTATACTGGTTCGGCCCCTTACGGTGAAGGTAAGGCCTAGTCCAGTTGATGTTGTATTTCTAGGTTTCGATGACCAAGGAGCGAATCCGCTAGCTTGGTTATCGATCTCTTCTTCCTTGTCCTAAGCCGCCGCCGGGTCATCCCCTTATATACATGGGGTGACGCCTGGCGGCCTGCAAAGTCCCGGCCGGCTCATAAAACGTGTTCGGCTCGGTGACTACTTTTATATGCCTTTCTTTACAAGTCTTTCTGTACATACGATGGTTTACAATATTGGGCCTTAAGCCGCCTCTGGGCTTAGGCCTTCTTCAAGTCTTAATAAACTATCACCTTGAATATTACTGGGCTTCTTTTGCAACCTGCCATTGGGGTTAACCCGGCCCCTCCTGGGCGGGTCATACCTGGTAGCTATATTCCCAACATTAGGCCCCAGGTTGACTTGAACTTTGTTCTTTGTCAATCTTCAATACTTAGACGAAATCCATCTTCCTCTCTCTGTAAAAATTATGTAACCCGCCATGACGTCATCTTCTGAAAACACGAAAGCCTGCTATGATGTCATCTTCAACGGATCTTTATCTTTTAATGTCTTTCGAGAATCGAGGCGTCCGTTTAGCTGGATAATCATTATTTTGGTCTTCCTCAATTTTCGCGCCTGCCTGTTCACCTATTCCCTTATAAATAGGCTTGGCCGGTCTTTCCCCTTTTCTTCTTCTTCCTCATCTTCTCGCTACCTCTCTGCCTCTCGAGCTCCGCCGTCACCGCAGTGCCCGCCGTCGCCTCTCAACGTCGGCCGCTGCATCACCCTGTGCTCGTCCCGAGAACAACGACGACCCTTCGCAGAAGCTCTGCATTCGTAAGTTCCTACCTTTCCGTGCCCTTAGATCTGTTTAGGGTTACGAGTTCATTGACATTCTTCGCCGTTCATCACAGACCTCCTTGTAGTTCTTCTCCGTACCCTCTCTTGATCCAGAAGGAAAGTAGAACTTATGCGGTAGTGGTTTTACGCCCATTTTAGATCTTAGTAGATCCTTTTCCTTTGCACAGATACCTTCTTAGAACTGATGAACTCCTCCGCGCTCATTCTTTAGGTCTAGATTTATTTTTCTTTTTTGACCCATTTTGATCCAGAATACTAGTGATAGCTTTGGGAAATCTGTTTGTCTCAACACTTAGCCAATTCTATTTCTAGTTTCCTTCAAATGTCTTTAGTCATGGCCGCTTATTACGCCGGCTCACTTTTCTCTTATATGACATTAGCCCTTACTTAAGCTGCCATTACTCATTTGCACCATCATCATTTAACTTTTAATTTCACCATTGAATTGAACCGGCACGTTACTTTCTTTTCAGTTTGTCCTTTGATCATCATGCTGTCAAAAGCACCGACTGTCTGCAACTGGGTCCCTTCCACAGTCACTGAAGATACCTTGAAGGAATTCTTCACCATAGGATTTTTGCCAGGGAAAAATGTTATGTCTTATCGTGCACCTGACCCGAACGAGGAACAGCCTAATCCCAAAGACGGTGAAGTTATTGTCTTCACTGACCACATGAATCAGAGGTTTTCACCACCCGAATCAAAGTTCTTCAGAGACGTTCTTCATTTTTTCAAACATCACCCCTCAAGATCTTGGACCCAATTCCATATCCAACATATGCAATTTTCAAGTTCTCTGTGAGGTGTATCTTCAAGAAGAGCCGACTGTGGAACTCTTCAGAGAGTACTTTTATCTGAACCGCCAGAATGAGTGTACCAATGGCCCTAGCTTGGAACTCGGTGGAATCTCAATTCAGCGCCGACAGGGTGCCGTCTTTCCCTTAATAGTCTTACTGAGTCATCCCAAAGATTGGAATCAGACCTGGTTCTATTGCCAAGATATGTCTCCAGCCAACGAAAAACCACTGCCGGGTTATCGCGCGGAGCATCTGGATTCCAAGTTTGTGCTCCCTGATAAGCTTACTGCTGCTGAACGCAAGAAGCTTATTCCATCTATTAAAAGGATCAATGCCTTACTGGGGAATGGCTTAACCGGAGTTGACTTGATCCGTTGCTAGATCTCGTGGCAGGTCATTCCTCTAAGCCGCCGATCCAAATTGATGTATGAATATGGCGGAGGCCCAAATGACTCTCTGCGCCACAACTCTGTACAACTAACTAAAGAAGACATTGTTTCAATGTCAACCATCCTTGTGAACGGCAATTATGAGGACTGCAGTAAGGTTGGGTTAAACCCCTTCTGTAAACTTAACCCGACACTAGAGGTGAGAAACTCCTGACCTCTTTCTCTTTCTGTGTTTTCCTCAGTAGTTTTAAATACTTGCATGACCTTTTATCCGGTTTATTTGTTTACAGGCCAAATCCGACTTCTGGAAAGCCAAGTATGACCATGAAGCTGCCAAGAAGGCTAGAGCCGCCGCCATAGCCGCCAGGAAGACGACCCAGAGGTCCAAGAAGAAAAGGAGCACTACTTTGGACTTGTTAAAGCTTGACGATGATACTGAGTCGGAGGTAGCCCTTGACTCCCTTGGTCAGTTTTTTAATAACCTTATTGACACTGACTATTGCCAGGATGGCACGGGGGCCAACCAGGCCATAGAAGAAGAGGTAACTATTTCCTCCGACTCAGCCCATTTGCCAAGACAGAAACTTCGACTGGTAACCCGGAAAGTAAGGTTTTCGCACCCTTTGGCTTATTTGGACCCTCATTTTCTTTTGAAAAAGCAGCAACATGAGAGCCGCCGTCAGGCCCGGAATAATGACGATGATGAACCGCCTTCCGTTTTACAACAAACTCCTCGAAAGCGCCAGAATGAGGTTTCTTTCATCTTCATCTGTTGCTTCCATTAATGAATCTATTCCCTTGCCCCACTGACTTTATTTTACCTTTTACAGGAGGTTTCTTGCTCTTCTGGCGACTCATCTCAGACTCAGTTTCCGGCTTTCAAAACTGCTCCTGGGTAAAGAAAAATCAGCTTTCCTCTGTAACTTTAAAACTGCATTCTTACACTAACTGTCTCATAAAACTTTTCTTAGCAGCCAAGCCAAATCCAAGAAGGCCAAGGTGAGTAAGCTGTCAGAAGACCCGAAGGTTCCTGCACCTGAACCGGCCATGCCAACTCCTCCCTCTGAAACTGAAGCACCTGAAGACCTGGCTGTTCATACTCAATTGGACCCTCCTGAGTTGTCAGCCGATGAGATCACCCTTAATCCCACTATCACTGAACCATCTAGTTCAGCTAACCCACCAACAACTTCTGATACTGACGTGTTGATTACTGGTAGCCGATTTGTTGAACCGGGGACCCCCACTGTGTTAGCTTGGCATACTGCTAAACAAGAAGCCTTGGAGAAGCAGAAAGTGCGTTTTGATATCTCTCACTACACTCATCTGAATGCTAGTGACATACTGTCCGGCTATCTCAGTCTTGTTCATTCCAGACATGAGTCAGAAATTGAGATGGTCAAGCAATTGCAGCTAAAATATGAGGTATGTTCTCCGGTTCGCTTATACTCTGCCAGCCCCCAAGTCTTCAGATGATGAACCTGAATGATCTGTAGACTTTATGATATAGGTTGATACTTTCGAAAGTCCAACAAAGTAGTGTAAACTTCACCTGTAGTCCCCAAGGGCCGGCTCAATTTATCATAAATGAACTGGTACTTAACTTCATAAATGTCTTTTACTAGTCCCAATAAGTATTGCAATCCGGCTTAATCTTGAGAAACTTTGTGAATATCATGCATTAGCCCCCAAGTGCCAAATGCTGTTACTTTGTAAAGCACTTGGGACTTGAAACATATAAGAGTCATAAAAAATTGCTTTGGCAGACATTAGCCCCCAAGTGTCAAGTGGTATTGCGGTGCATAGTACTTGAGACTTGAACCCTTATAACTTTTAGTTTAAGCCTTGACATACCTGTGTATGTTTTGTAGAACGCCCTATCTGAATTGAGCTCCCAATTAACTGATGCAAAGACCCGGCTGACGGATCAAGAGGCAGACATCAAGACTACTGACTCTAAACTTCAATTGAGTCTTTCTGAGACAGAAAAATTGAAGACCAGCTTGATTGCAAAGAAGAAATCCTGGGCCGAAGAAAAGACGCTACTAATACAACATGCTAAAACAGCTGAAACGACTCTTGAGGAGGTTACCACAGAGCTCGCTGGCTTAAAGAACCGGGTGTCTCAAATGCTCTCCGCCATCTTTGGTAAGTCATCAGTATTAATCACTTATACCTTCTTTTGACCCGGAATATAAGCCGCCTGTTGAGCCTTTGTTTAAAAACACTCGCAGGTCCACGAAGCAAAAATCCGAGCCAAGACAGTGTGACCAAATTGAAGGCGGTTTATACCTTGGTTGAGCAATTGTATACTAGCGCTCAACGAGCACTTGTCACCATCTCCCCTGCCAACCAAGGACCCAATCGGTTGAGCGATGTCTTGAAGAAGTTGTCAATCTTACCGCCAGGTTTCAAGAGGTCAAATGATCCTGTGCCAGAGCCGGAGCCCTGACTGCCCTGAGCCGCTCCAAAGCCTGGGTGCGAGATCTAGACCCGACAGATGTAGCTAAGGGGTACCCTACCATGAAGGAAAATGGGACTCTATTTGAGCAAGATGACTTCATTGCCTGCGTGAGGGGAGTTCAACCTCAAGCTACCGTTCTTGGAGATGAGACCAACATCGATAAATATCAGCCGAGTTTTGATATGGAGAATAAGAAGATGGTGACTCCCACTTATAAGGTGATAGATCTTATCCCACCGGTTCGTCAACATACTTTTGCTTCGGAAGTTGATCCGGCCGGCCTGATTGATGATGAGGCAGAGTTCATTGCCCTGAACGGCTTTGACTGGTCCAATCCTAGCTTCTAATTAGTAGCAGGAGGTGAACCGACGATGGGAGAGTCATAACCATCTTATGGGCTCTTAAAGCCTTGTAATAGATTTAGCCTGAAACTGTATGTGTTGCTTATGCCATCACACACAAAATGTTGCATACTACTCTTTGCGAGCACATCTTTGATTACATCTGCAATGTTTTAACTTTGCTCCTGCAAAAAGTGAAAGAGCTGGCCTGGCGGTTTAACACCGGACGGTTAAAAACACCCGCTATATGTCTATGAAATTGTCATATTGGAAAAGATAAACAAGGCTGAAAAACCTGTTCATGAACAACACCGTCATACCTGTGTTTGGACTGCCGGTTTCATGGTACAATCTTTTTTTTGAGAAATCAATGCTTCCATATACCTGATGACTATCATGCTTTGGCAGCTTATTGTCAAATAGTCAAGCCGGGTTAAATAAAAACTATACCGATAGTTTAAATTCGAGACAATAAAAACCAGTAAGACAAAATAGCAAATTTCAAACAACATAAATGTGGGGGTTTCTGATTCGAGTACGATCATAAGCCGTACCAAATGGGTTAAGCTAAGATTCGAATACGATCATATAGCCCCCAGTGGCTTTGGCGTTGCACCGATCAAGAGGGTACCGACAACTATGTTCTCTTTGGTTCGAATATGACCTATGTTTGAATAGAAAGCCCCCAAATGACCTTGAGAGGTTTTTAACGACCCTGATTCGAATACGATCCAAGTCGGACCCAAAAGGGGTTAAGCTATGATTCAGATACGATCAAGGAGCCCCCTAGTGAGTTTGGCTTTGAGCTGATCAAGAGGGTTACGACAGCTGTGTTCTCTTTGGTTCGAATACGACCTATGTTTGAACAGGAAGCCCCCAAATGATCATGAGGTTTACATCTAGATTTGAATATGATCATAAGCCGAACCAGAAAGGTTAAGCTAGATTCAGATATGATCAGCTCCTTAATAGTCATTTAAATAATGAAAGTAGCAAAGATATATGATCTTTGAAGAGGAAAAAGACAGAGGTCCTGCTTTATTACTTATCATAATATATACAATGTCAAAGTATGTACATGACGAGAGCCGGTAGTTCAGGTGTAGTATGGCCGAAGCTGAGCAATGTTCCACGGCCGGCGGGTCTCCTCCTCCGACTTACGTGAGTCTTTGTGCTCTCGAACGTCAATGAGGTAATATGACCCGTTGTTTAAATTCTTGATGACCACAAAGGGTCCTTCCCAAGGAGGGGATAGTTTGTGTGCATCCGACAGATCCTGGACGAGCCGGAGCACCAGGTCACCTTCTTGAAAGGTCTTGGACTTAACCCGACGGCTGTGATAACGGCGCAGGTCCCGTTGATAAATTGCTGATCGAGCCGTCGCCAAGTCTCTCTCCTCATCTAACAAGTTAAGTGCATCCTGTCGGGCTTGTTCATTATTAGCTTCAACGTAAGCTGCCACGTGAGGCGAGTCGTGACACATGTCACTAGGCAGCACCGCGTCCGCTCCATAAACCATGAAGAAAGGTGTATAACCTGTAGACCTGTTAGGAGTGGTGTTGATACTCCACAGCACTAAGGGTAATTCCTCTACCCAACAACCCGACGTCCGTTGTAAGGGAACTATAAGCCGGGGCTGGAGACCTTTTAAGATTTCCTGATTTGCTCTCTCAGCCTGACCATTAGATTGAGGGTGAGCTACGGAAGAAACATCAAGCCGGATATGCTCACGTTGACAAAACTCCTCCATAGCACCTTGGGACAAATTAGTGCCATTGTCAGTGGTAATGTTGTGTGGAAAACCAAAGTGAAAAATCACCTTTTTCATGAACTAAACCACCGTGGCTGCATCACACTTACTCACTGGCGCTGCCTCAACCCATTTTGTGAATTTGTCAACTACCACTAAAAGATGTGTCTTTTTATCCTTGGACCTTTTGAAAGGTCTGACCATGTCAAGCCCCCAAACTGCAAACGGCCAAGTGATTGGAATCACCCGCAACTCTTGAGCCGGCACATGCGCTCGTCGTGCAAATTTTTGACATCCATCACACCTACTGACCAGATCCTCTGCATCAGCGTGAGTCGTTAACCAGTAAAAACCATGACGAAAAGCTTTGGCCACAAGAGACTTTGACCCGGCGTGATGACCACAATCCCCTTCATGGATCTCACGAAGTATTTCTTGACCTTCTTCAGGAGAAACACAACGCTGAAACGCTCTAGTGACACTGCGATGATACAACTCTCCGTCAGAAATCGTCATTGACTTGGACCGCCGGGTTATCTGTCGGGCCAGGGTTTCGTCCTCTGGTAACTCGCCCCAGGTCATGTAAGCCAGGAACGGTACTGTCCAGTCTGGAATAACGTGAATAGCCGCCACTAACTGTGCCTCCGGGTCACGAATGGCCAAATCTTCCTCTGTAGGCAACTTAACAGACGAGTTATGTAAAACATCCAAAAAGGTGTTAGGTGGTACCGGCTTACGCTGAGATCCCAACTGGCTTAAGGCATCGGCCGCTTCGTTCTTTCTGTGGTCAATGTGTTCCACTTGATAACCCTTAAAATGCCCTGCAACAGCGTCGACCTCGCGGCGATAAGCCGCCATGAGAGGATCCTTGGAGTCCCACTTGCCTGCACCTGTTGAGCCACCAAATCTGAATTGCCAAGGCACCGGACCCGGCTTAGACTCATCTCTTTAGCCATTCGAAGACCATGGAGCAAGGCTTTATATTCTGCTGCGTTGTTAGTACAAGGAAACATCAATCGCAACACATAAAAAAATGTGTCCCCTTGAGGAGAAGTTAAAACAACTCCGCCCCCCGAGCCTTCCAACTGTCTGGACCCATCAAAATGAATCGTCCAATATGTGTTGTCTGGTTTCTCCTCTGGCATCTGCAACTCTGTCCGGTCGTTAATGAAGTAAACTAGTGCTTGAGATTTGATTGTAGTACGTGGCATATACTTCAAACCATGAGACCCGAGTTCAATAGCCCACTTGGCGACTCGTCCTGTGGCTTCTCTATTTTGAATGATGTCTCCTAGAGGAGCAGAGCTAACCACAGTGATTGGGTGACCCTGAAAGTAGTGTCTGAGCTTCCAGCTTGCCATGAACACCCCATAAACGAGCTTCTGCTAATGTGGATATCTTTGTTTAGATTCAATCAGCACCTCACTGACGTAGTAAACCGGCCGTTCGACCGGATGTTCTTTTCCAGCCTCCTTGCGCTCCACAACAATGGCCGCACTGACAGCACGTGAGTTAGCAGCTACATATAACAACAACGACTCTTTCTCAACCGGGGCAGCAAGAACCGGCGGCTCAGCGAGCTGTTTCTTCAGATCCTCAAAAGCAGAGTTAGTAGCATCACTCTAGACAAAGTCATCCGCCTTTTTCATCATTTGATACAAAGGCATCGCCTTCTCCCCTAACCGGCTTATGAACCGGCTTAAGGCAGCGACACGACCCGCCAGACGCTGAACGTCGTTGATGCACACTGGTTTGGCCAGAGATGTAATTGCCTTAATTTTCTCCGGATTAGCCTCAATACCTCTATTAGATACCAAAAAACCCAAAAGTTTGCCAGCTGGGACTCCAAAAACACATTTGGCCAGGTTAAGCATCATCTTGTAGACCCGGAGGTTATCAAAGGTCTCCTTCAGATCAGTTACCAAGGTTTCATTCTCTCTGGATTTCACCACTATGTCATCCACATAAGCATGAACGTTACACCCAATCTGGCTGAGAAAACAATTCTGTACACATTGTTGATAAGTCGCCTGAGCACTTTTCAGTCCAAAAGGCATAGACACATAGCAGAAGGCTCCAAACGGAGTGATGAAAGCCGTCTTCTCCTGGTCCTTAACTGCCATCTTGATCTGATGATAACCTGAATATGCATCCAAAAAACTCAAACGCTCGCAACCCGCCGTAGCATCAATTTTCTGATCAATACGAGGGAGAGCGAAAGGATCGGCCGGACAAGCCTTGTTCAAATTGGTGTAATCCACACACATACGCCAGGTGCCATTCTTCTTAAGTACAAGCACCGGGTTAGCCAACCACTCTGGGTGAAAAACTTCAACAATGAACCCGGCTGCCAAGAGCCAGTCCACCTCTTCTCCAATGGCCTTACGCCTTTCCTCGTTAAACCGTCGAAGAAACTGCGTGACCGGTTTAAACTTCGGATCAATATTAAGAGTGTGCTCAGTGAGTTCTCTCGGGACACCCGGCATGTCAGAAGGTTTCCATGCAAAGATGTCCCGGTTCTCACAGATGAACTCGATGAGCGCGCTTTCCTCTTTTGGATCCAAGTTGGCACTGATGATGAACTGTTTGGATGAGTCGCCAGGCACAAAATCAACCACCTTGGTGTCATCAGCTGACTTGAATTTCAACACCGGTTCATTCTCCGTAGTTGGCTTCTTCAAAGACGTCATGTCTGTCGGGTCAACATTATCTTTATAAAACTTTAACTCCTCTATCGCACAAACAGACTCAGCATAAGCGGCATCACCTTCTTCACATTCCAGGGCTATTTTCCGGCTTCCATGTACTATGATGGTGCCTTTATAACCCGGCATCTTGAGCTGCAGATATACATAACATGGTCGAGCCATGAACTTGGCATAAGCCGGCCGTCCAAACAGAGCATGATATGGGCTTTTGATCTTAACCACCTCAAAAGTTAACTTCTCAGCCCTGGAATCATATTCATCCCCAAAGGCTACTTCCAGTTCAATCTTACCAACTGGGTATGCCGACTTACTAGTCACAACACCATGAAAAATAGTGTTGGATTGTTTAAGACTCTTATCAGTCAACCCCATCCGACGAAACGTCTCATAATAGAGGATGTTGATGCTACTGCCTCCATCCATGAGCACCTTAGTGAACTTATATCCACCAACCTGAGGTGCCACTACCAAGGCCAAGTGACCCGGATTATCAACCCGGGGAGGGTGATCTTCCCTACTCCACACAATAGGCTGTTCTGACCATCTCAAATAACATGGAATCACCGGCTCAACAACATTGACAGCCCTCTTATGAAGCTTCTAGTCCCTCTTGCATAAACTAGTGGTAAATACGTGGTACTGCCCACTATTCAACTATTTTGGATTGCTCTGATACCCGGACTGTTGCTGCTGATTACTTTGGCCGGGTTGCTGATTATAGCCACCCTAGTTACCCGGATGGTCCTGACCGAGAAAACCGCCCCTGCTGAACTGGTGCCCGGGCCATGAAAACCGCCTCCGCCTGAACCGCCGCCAGGTCCGTGGCTACCATCAAACATGTTGGAATTTTTAAATGCCTTCATGATCGTACAGTCCTTCCACGGATGGGTAGCTGGCTTCTCCCGGGTGCTGTGTCTTGGGCAAGGTTCATTCAGTAGTTGTTCGAGGGTGGGACCTGACCCGCCTGACCGAGGAGGTGGCATACCCTTGCGCCATTGGTTGTTGCCCTATGTATTGGTGTTAGCCACAAACTTGTCAGCCTTACGTTTATTACCTCCTTGATTCGCCGGGTTATGCTGGTGACCCTTGCCATTGCCGTTCTTCTTTCCCTTCCCTGTTTTTCTTCATCAGACACGTGATCCTTGGTACTGTCAGAATCAACATATTTGACCAGGGCCGCCATCAACTGGCCCATGTCATTACAGTCACGCTTGAGCCGCCCCAGCTTCTATTTTAGAGGTTCAAAACGGCAATTTTTCTCCAACATTAAGACCGCAGAGCCGGCATCCAGCTTATCAGATGAATGTATTATCTCCTTGACCCGGCGCACCCAATGGGTCGTGGACTCATCTTCCTCTTTCTTACAATTAGTCAGGTCCACGATTGACATAGGTTGTTTGCATGTGTCCTTGAAGTTCTGAATGAACTGGGCTTTCAACTCCGCCCATGACCCGATGGAATTGGGTGGCAACCCTTTCAACAAAGTGCGAGCCGTTCCATCCAACATCGTAGTGAAATACTTAGCCATTGCTGCATCGCTGACCTCCAACAGCTCCATCGCCATCTCATAACTTTCAATCCATGCCCCAAGCTGCAAGTCGGCCGTGTAATTAGGCACCTTACGAGGCCCCTTAAAGTCTTTTGGCAAGCGCTCATTACGTATAGCCGGCACCAGGCAAGGGACACCTCCTGTTCTTGTGCTACTCCTGCCTCAACAGAGGTTGCCGGATAAACCGGAGAAGCCTGATGAGCCGCCTGCTCAGCTACCAGTTGAACCGCCCGCTCAGCCTCCTGACGGATTCTCTCTTGATCCGCCAAGTTAAGGGCTCCACCCTGCGCCGGCTCATGCCTGCGCGGTTGGTTACGGCGTTGAGCGTTGCTCGACATAGCAGCTGAGTCCATATGCCTGCTATAGCTCGGGCTCCGGCTTGGGCGAGGGGTTGAATGGATTCTGTCTCGACTGTAAGAGTACACATCCTGCTGCGCCAGAGCCGTCTGAAGAAGTTCTATCACCCTTCGTGTTTCAATTGCTGTCGGAGAATCGCCTTCCATCGGGAGAGCCGCCAAACGAGCCGACGCAGCAATGAGATTCTCCAAAGGGTTAGAAAAGTGACCCGATGGTATTGGTGTGTAATGAGGCGGAGCGATATTCATACGAGGTGGCTCCATGGCCCGCGGTTGAACCGGCACCCCAGCCTCGGGTGTCGTGATCCGGTTTGCCTCCGGTGGGTTATTTGGACCAGCGCCGGGTGTGTGAAAAAGGTTCCTAGGATCGTACGTCAGAGGCAGACGTGACTGAGTTTTCTGGTGCCTTCTCCTCATGACCTCGTTTGATGCGTTCAGATCCACCGAGAGCTGGAAAGTCTCCGCTTGAAGCTGCTGAGCACGAGCATCCAAAGCCGCCCGCTCCGCGGCCATCCTAACCTCTTCTGCTGCTAAATTTTCCTTGGCCTGCGCCATCTCTTCGCATAGCCGTGCCACCTCCGCGTCGTGCTGAGCCTTATCCGCCGACTCCACTACAGCAGTCAACAGAGCCGTCAACTTATCCATGAGGTCCATTACCATCTGAGCCGGGGGGCGCGGGGGGTCTCCTGACCCGGCTGCTGCCGACCCGGTGGTTATTGCTGCCGCAGCCGTAGAGTTATGCACGGGTTGAGTGCCATCCATGAAAACTCCAGCTCGATTCGGCGGCTCAGAGAGGCCCAGAATACTGCTGCCATCGGAACAGCCCCCAAGCACGCCATCTTGTAGCTGATACAAAGAATCTGTCTCGCCTGAGGAAGACTCACCGTCGGAACAGATGGCCATCTCACCGCCATCCACTGATCCTTCAGAGAACTCACCTCCATGGATGCAACCCACGAAGGCATGCTTTACGGCAGGTTGGGCCCGGGCGGATCTCACGCGCTGAGCCGTCTCGATGAGGTTGGTGCAGACGTCCGGCTCAGGGCCCGACTCACCGATCTGGCCGATGAAGACATGGATTCCGCCAAAGGGGACCCGGTACCCGTACTCAATTGAGCCGGCCTCGGGGCCCCAGCCTTCGTCGTCGATGTAGAGCTTGCCGCGAGGACTCTTGGTCATCCGACCCACAGTGTATCCCTTGAGCCCTTCGAAGTTGCCCTTCAAGAACTCAAATCCACCATGCGCTGGCCCCACGATGGGCACGAACTGTCGTGGAATTGTCACGGCAGATGTCCTAGTGAAATGACTTAAATCGTAGGGCCATCGCAACTAGGAAGCTTAAAGGGGTTAACCGGGACAAAGGACACGAGAGGTTTATACTAGTTCGGCCCCTTACGGTGAAGGTAAGGCCTAGCCCAGTTGATGTTGTATTTATAGGTTTCGATGACCAAGGAGCGAATCCACTAGCTTGGTTATCGATCTCTTCTTCCTTGTCCTAAGCCGCCGCTGGGTCGTCCCCTTATATACATGGGTTGACGCCTGGCGGCCTACAGAGTCCTGGCCGGCTCATAAAACGTGTCCGGCTCGGTGACTTCTTTTATATGCCTTTCTTTACAAGCCATTGGGGTTAACCCGGCCCCTCCTGGGCGGGTCATACCTGGTAGCTATATTCCCAACACTTTCTGTACTTGGATCATATGCACTTCTGATTGGAACTCTAGTAAGCATCCTCAACTACCAAAGATCAATAAGGTAAAACCCAACCATAGCATTAAGTTTCAAGTCCTCTTTACTCCCATACGTAACAACCCCCTTACTCGGGTATAAGTTTCTGTCACTCTTGCCACCCACTATAAGCGAATTATGAACGTATTGCAACACCCTACAGCGGGAATCCCACACACCCGCGCGACACGAAGGGTACCATAGGACATCACCAAAATAAAACATACAACTCAAACCAATCACGATCATCAATCGACACATACGGCAAAATGAATTTACTCAAATATCATAGGATGGACATACATCATTGGATAATAATATATAACATTAAGCACCATGTTTAAGTAGAGATTACAGTGGGGAGAAGAGGTATTACACCACTGCATAGAGGGGGACATAGTTGGTGATGACGGAGGTGAAGGAAATATGCCCTAGAGGCAATAATAAAGTTGTTATTTATATTTCCTTATATCATGATAAATGTTTATTATTCATGCTAGAATTGTATTAACGGGAAACTTGATACATGTGTGGATACATAGACAAAACACTGTGTCCCTAGTAAGCCTCTACTAGACTAGCTCGTTAATCAAAGATGGTTAAGTTTCCTAGCCATAGACATGTGTTGTCATTTGATGAATGGGATCACATCATTAGGACAATGATGTGATGGACAAGACCCATCCGTTAGCTTAGCATGTTGATCGTTCAGTTTTATTGCTATTGCTTTCTTCATGTCAAATACATATTCCTTTGACTATGAGATTATGCAACTCCCGGATACCGGAGGAATACCTTGTGTGCTATCAAACGTCACAACATAACTGGATGATTATAAAGATGCTCTATAGGTATCTTCGAAGGTGTTTGTTGGGTTGGCATAGATCGAGATTAGGATTTGTCACTCCAAGTATCAGAGAGGTATCTCTAGGCCCTCTCGGTAATGCACATCATAATAAGCCTGGCAAGCAATGTTACCAATGAGTTAGTTGCGGAATGATGCATTACAGAACGAGTAAAGAGACTTGCCGGTAAGGAGATTGAACTAAGTCTGAAGCTACCGACGATCTAATCTCGGGCAAGTAACATACCGATGACAAAGGGAATGACATATGTTGTCATTACGGTTTGACCGATAAAGATCTTCGAAGAATATGTGGGAACCAATATGAGCATCCAGATGCCGCTATTGGTTATTGACCGGAGAGGTGTCTCGGTCATGTCTACATAGTTCTCGAACCCGTAGGGTCCACACGCTTAACGTTTGATGACGATTTGTATTATGAGTTATGTGTTTTGGTGACCGAAGATTGTTTGGAGTCCTGGATGAGATCACGAACATGAGGAGGAGTCTCTAATTGGTCGAGAGGTAAAGATTGATATATTGGACGATAGTATTCAGACACCGGAAGTGTTTCAGAATGTATCAGGTATGTATCGGAGTACCGGGGGCGGGGGTTACCGGAACCCCCCCAGGGGAAGATATGGGCCATAGGAGGGAGGTAGACCAGCCCACAAGGGGTGCCCCCCCAAGGGAGGAGTCCGAAGTGCACTAGGGGAGGGGGCGCGGCCCCCCTTTCCTTCTCCTTCTCCCTCTCCTTCCCCCTTTCCCCCTCCGATAAAAGGAATAATGTGTAAGTGCATCTAGTCCCCCTTAGTGATTTTGGTGTACTGATGACTTATATGTTAAGGGAATAATGTGTTTGTGAGTGTACATAGTTCTATAAGTCTATGAGGAGTTTGATATTTACGATGAAAGTCGATCCCTAAAAATGAATGTCTTCAGCTGAAGACTTTGGTTTTCTTGAAGACATTGAAAGTGAAGAAATTGGTGTGACCCTGAAGGCTTGGTATTCATGCAAGGATTATGAAGCATGAAGACTTTTGTTTTCATAGTTTCATTTTCTCTTTCTTGAGTCATAGGAAACACCGTACTGTTAAAGGGGGTCGAGGTAAAACCAAGGAAAAGTTTCCAAGTGATGCTCATCTCAAAATCCTAAACCTACCCATTCCTTTCGAGTGAATCCATTGGAAATCTCATACAGTTCGATCAATTTCTTCAGTGACAGAGACAAAGATCTTCTGGTCTCTGAGGAATTTGTTCTGACTGAGGAGTTAGGAGTTCGCGAGTGCGCGGATTACCTACAAGTGAGGAACATGATAGCCCTGAGGAATTTGATACTCAAATATCCGACCGTTGCTGTGCTACACGCCAGCTGTCCTAAAATATTTACCCACCTAACAGTCATATCATTGAAGGGCATTTATGTCTTATCATGTCGGGCTACTCCCTAGGCTATAAATATCCGCCCCCTACAACCACTAGTTGGTTGGCCGCTCCGAGAGAAACTGGCACTTGTGATTATGAGCATCCCATCCTTCGAGGACTTTGAGCGAAAATCATCAAGTGAGGAAAAAACCCAAACCCAAACACCTACAAACCCAAAGTGATTGAGCATCACCAAAGAGATTGTTCCTGTGTGGAACCGACGCTTGTTCCCTTTGTCGACTGTGCATCCTCCAGATGGTTAGGCGTCATGGTCTAGAGCATCCAACAGGAAATTGTAGATCGCCGAGTGACCGAGTCTATCAAGGTTTGGAAGTCACCTGAAGACTTACCATGAGTGATTGGGCGAGGTCTGTGTGACCTTAGCTCAAGGAGAATACGGTGAGGACTGTGTGTCCTCAGGTTTAAATACCTAGCCGCTCTAACCAGGCGTACGACTGTCATAGCAGTTGGAACTAGTCTACCAAATCATCGTCTTCACCAAGCTACTGGTTCTATTTCCTCAACCCTTTCATTTCCTCATTCTTGTGTAGAAGTACTTGATCGTTATTGTTTGAAGACTTTGACTGAAGACTTATTCGATTTCCTCAATCCTAATTCTTCAGTCACTTTGTCTTCAGCCTGCTTGTCTTGTGTTTATGCTACTTGTACTCTATGCTTGTTTTCATTTCATCATGATGACTGTGCTACTGCTCTATTACACTTGCATCTGAGTACTTATTCCGCTGCTAAGTAGTTCGTTGCTTAGGAATTTCCTCACCTAGAAATTTCTCAGCGATGAATTTATAAAAGTCGCCTATTCACCCCCCTCTAGTCGATATAACACACTTTCAATTGGTATTAGAGCAAGGTACTCCCTTGTTTTGTGTGATTTTGGTTTAACCGCCCGGAGTTTTAGTTGTGTCGACTGCAGGAATGAAGAAAGTGACATGCTCCATCTTTGACGGTCATGATTATCCCAAGTGGAAGGCCATGATGAAGAAGTGTCTCATGGCGATGGACAGCGAGTTGTCGATCGTCACTGAGATTGGTGTTACTGATCTTTGCAAGATGGCAAAGGCTGATGATATTCGCAAGTACACTCGACTTGACATCATAGCGAAGGATGTCATCTGCTCCTGCTTATCCCGAAATCAGTCCAGGAACATTATGCATCTCTGCCATGCGAAGCTTATCTGGGACCGACTCTCTGATGTCTATGAAGGTCATCGAACTTGTCATGATCCCTGGTTTGAGGAATTCAAGAAATCGCTTAAAACGATGACTTTCGATCCTGAATCATCATCCTCTGCACCATGCCTTATGGCAAAAGGTGCCAAGGTAACTGAATGCTTCCTATCTAAGTCTAGTGATGATGAACCTGGTGATGAATTTGGACCCAACTATACCAAGGTTTCTTCCCTTTCCACTAAACAACAAAGAGCTTTGGAAAAAGTTCAAAACATGCTAGATGAAAGCGATGATATGTTGGGTGAAGAAATGGATCAAACTCAAACTCTGACTGATAATCTTCAGAGACTTCAGTCTAAGTTTGACCCTTCAGAGTCATCATAACACTCTCTTAGCTGAGCATGAGAAACTTTCTTATGAATTTCTTCAAAGAAAGCAAGATCTTGAGAAGCTAAGGGTGAGTTATGAAGTTCTTCAGAAGGAGCGTGATTCATTACTTGCTCAACAGATCAGTTCCGCTGAGGTTGAATTCATTCCACCATGTTTAAAATGCATTGAACGAGAATATGCTAATTCTTCACCTGAAAGTTCAACTGCCTCTATTACTGCAAATTCTTCAACTGTCTCTGTTATCACAAATTCCACATCTGAGGATACCACTAGTATCACTAACAATGCAGGGTTGAAGGAATTGTATGTGACAGGCATGTACAAAAGCCTCAAAGGGCATCAGGCTCTTTGTGATGTGCTTACAAAGCAGATACTCAATAGGAACCCTAGGAAAGAGGGTATTGCCTTTGAGAGGAAACTCAATGCTGATGAGACCTACTGGAAACCTAAGCAGTATCCCAAAACCTCATTGGTTACTGCAAAAGGACCTCCCATAGATCCATCCACTTTATCTGGATTTACTTGTGAATCTTCATATTCTTCTGATGAGTCATTTGACTCCAACTATAAACTGTTCAAAAATCAGAATGGTGAAGTATTTGCTAGATATGTTGGAACTAACTACAGGAACGCCCCCCTATGAAGAAAATCTGGGTTCCCAAAAGGTTCCTAGAAATTCTTCAAGTGAATGTCATCATGACACCACATGTGAAGAATAGGAACCCCAGATCAAATTCTTCATATGGACTAAAGTCTTAATATGGATCCAAGTCCTCATATGGACCAAATTCCTCACATGGATCAAATTCCTCATATGGATCTGGATCCTCATATGAACATCATCGTGCTAACACTTCTGTTTCGCAGGGAAAGCCTAAGGGCTATGAATATGTGCATTATTCTTCAAATCATTATGTTCATAAGTCCTCGAAGAATTTCTCTGCTTATTCATATGCTTACTCTAACCCCTCATATGTGAAACGAAGTGGACTGGCTTCTATGCCACCTTTTTCTTATGGAGCTCGCAGAATGATGAACTCTTTGCCACCCCTCCAGATGTGGGTGGTGAAGAAAAAGAACTAATATCTTATGTAGGGTCAGGTCTCCAGACGAACTTGAACGTCCGACGAATTTGCTGGAGACCTGAATATGCTTGAAAGGACGCAAGCTAATTGTCGGTGTCAAAACTGGCAGATCTCGGGTAGGGGGTCCCGAACTGTGCGTCTAAGGTCGATGGTAACAGGAGACAGGGAACACAATGTTTTACCCAGGTTCGGGCCCTCTCTATGGAGGTAATACCCTACGTCCTGCTTGATTGATCTTGATGAATATGAGTATTACAAGAGTTGATCTACCACGAGATCGTAATGGCTAAACCCTAGAGGCCTAGCTTGCATGGTCATGGTAATGTATGTCCTCTAGACTAAGTCCTCCGGTTTATATAGACACCGGGAGGATCTAGGGTTACACAAGGTCGGTTACAAAGAAAGGAATCTACATATTTGGTCGCCAAGCTTGCCTTCCATGCCAAGGAGAGTCCCATCCGGACACGGGTGCAGTCTTCGGTCTTCATATCTTCACATCCCATCAGTCCGGCCCATGGCTAACAGGCCGGACGCCCGAGGACCCCTTAGTCCAGGACTCCCTCAGTAGCCCCTGAACCTGGCTTCAATGACAACGTATCCGACACGTAGATCTGTCTTCGGCATTGCAAGGTAGGTTCCTCCCTCCAAACTCCAAGATAGTCTTCGGACGTATTTAAATGTGTTCAGACCTGTAACACCACACCACACACAACCATATAGAGAATATAATATTCCACGAGTCCAATCCGCTAACAACTTTTTTACAACATGACATCACGTCTGCCCGGTCACTATATCGAACCGTTTTGTCCGCCATCCCGTGTTTTGAGATGCGATTTCCATTGGCACGTCTCGTTAAAGCAGAGATCGTGTCCCCTTATTGCGGGATCCTCATCAATATGGGCGTGGGTAACCCAACCGTGCCGTTTATACAACCCTTGGGAGTACGCGAGTTTTAAGGCGAGTAGGAAGGCGTTTGACATTCGCGGCCTTTATAAGGGGATAAGGATTCATCCTCATTCACCCACGCCTTCTCCTCCCTCTGCCCATCCATTCTTGAGCTCCAGCGCCCAAGCTCTAGCTTCCCCCGCCGGAAAACGCATTCCAACCATGTCCGGATCCAGAGCTAGATGCAAGTGGATGGCTTCCTCTGTTAAGAAGAAAGACATCAAGGAGCACTGAGAGGCCGGATATCCGGCCAAGGAGATCGTTCACCGTCTCCCGGCCAAGGGACAGATCGTCCCTACCCCAGAGCCCCATGAGAGGGTTGTGTTTCTCAGACATTTCGTCCACGGGCTGGGATTCCCTCTCCACCCGTTTGTCCGTGAACTGATGTTTTACTACGGGCTGGACTTCCATGATCTAGCCCCCAACTTTATCCTCAACATCTCGGCATTTATAGTCATTTGCGAGGCCTTTCTCCGTATCCCACCTCACTTCGGCCTATGGCTGAAGACCTTTAATGTAAAGCCGAAGGTAGTGAGAGGCCAACAAGCAGAGTGCGGAGGCTCCATGGTGGGCAGGATGCCCAATGTCACATGGCCCGAAGGCTCCTTTGTGGAGACGGTGAAGGGGTGGCAGTCGGGGTGGTTCTACATCACCTAGTCATGCGACACCAACTGGGCGGCGGCCCCCGAATTCCGATCCGGAGTTCCGATGCGGCTCACCTCCTGGCAAGAGAAGGGTCTAACCTGGGGTTCTTCGAACGAGCTAACCGGGCTCCAGACGTGCGTCCAGAACATGATAACCAAGAGAATCAAACTTGTCAACGTGATTCAGGTCATGCTCATTCGCCGGATCCTTTCGTGCCAACGCCGGACTTGCTATTTGTGGGAGTTCGATCCGGGCAAGCACCAGACGCTGCTAGAGCTCTTCGGCACGACGCATGAAGACATCTGGAAAGTGCTCTTCAAGGCCGGTGATGACCCACAAGTATAGGGGATCTATCGTAGTCCTTTCGATAAGTAAGAGTGTCGAACCCAACGAGGAGCAGAAGGAAATGATAAGCGGTTTCCAGCAAGGTATTCTCTGCACGTGCTGAAACAAGTGGTAACGGATAGTTTTATGATAGGATAATTTATAACGAGCAACAAGTAACAAAAGTAAATAAGGTGCAGCAAGGTGTCCCAATCCCTTTTGTAGCAAAGGACAAGCCTGGACAAATTCTTATATAGAGAAAAGCACTCCCGAGGACACATGGGAATATCATCAAGCTAGTTTTCATCACGTTCATATGATTCGCATTCGGTACTTTGATAATTTGGTATGTGGGTGGACCGGTGCTTGGGTACTGTCCCTACTTGGACAAGCATCCCACTTATGATTAACCTCTATTGCAAGCATCCGCAACTACAACAAAAGTATTAAGGTAAACCTAACCATAGCATGAAACATATGGATCCAAATCAGCCCCTTACGAAGCAATGCATAAACTAGGGTTTAAGCTTCTGTCACTCTAGCAACCCATCATCTACTTATTACTTCCCAATGCCTTCCTCTAGGCCCAAATAATGGTGAAGTGTCATGTAGTCGACGTTCACATAACATCACTAGAGGAGAGACAACATACATCTGATCAAAATATCGAACGAATACCAAATTCACATGACTACAAATAGCAAGACTTCTCCCATGTCCTCAGCAACAAACGTAACTACTCACAAAGCGTATTCATGTTCATAATCAGAGGGGTATGAATATGCATATAGGATCTGAACATATGATCTTCCACCAATTAAACCAACTAGCATCAACTACAAGGAGTAATTAACACTACTAGCAACCTACTAGCACCAATCTCGGACTTGGAGACAAGAATTGGATACAAGAGATGAACTAGGGTTTTGAGAGGAGATGGTGCTGATGAAGATGTTGATGGAGATTGCAATCTCCCGATGAGAGGAGCGTTGGTGATGACGGTGGCGATGATTTCCCCCTCCGGGAGGGAAGTTTCCCCGGCAGAACAGCTCTGCCGGAGCCCTAGATTGGATCCGCCAAGGTTCCGCCTCGTGGCGGCGGAGTTTCGTCTGAGAAGATGGCTTCTGATTTTTTTCCCATCGAAAGACTTCATATAGCAGAAGATGGCCATCGGAGGGCCACCAGGGGGCCCACGAGGTAGGGGGCGCGCCCAGGGGGGTAGGGCGCGCCCCCCACCCTTGTGGGCAGGGTGTGGCCCCCCTGGTGAACTTCTTCCACTGAGTATTTTATATATATTCTGAAAACGTCTTCCGTGAAGTTTCAGGACTTTTGGAGCTGTGCAGAATAGATCTCTAATATTTGCTCCTTTTCCAGCCCAGAATCCCAGCAACTGGCATTCTCCCTCTTTATGGAAACCTTGTAAAATAAGAGATAATAAGCATAAGTATTGTGACATAATGTGTAATAACAACCCATAATGCAATAAAAATCGATATAAATGCATGATGCAAAATGGACGTATCAACTCCCCCAAGCTTAGACCTTGCTTGTCCTCAAGCGAAAGCCGAAATCGAAAAATATGTCCACATGTTTAGAGATAGAGGTGTCGATAAAAATAGAATACGGACATGAGGGCATCATGATCATTCTTAGAACAACAACTTATATAATTCTTGTCATATGATTTCTTATGCTAGAGTAACAATTCAATCACAATTTCAAGTATGAATCATAAACTTCATTGAAAACTAACAGACTATAATCTCAGTCATTGGAGCAATTGCAATTTATCATAACATAGGAAAGAGTCAATGTATAAGAGCTTTTCAGCAAGTCCACATACTCAACTATCATATATTCTTTCACAATTGCTGACACTCACACAATACTTATGGGTATGGAGTTTTAATCGGACATAGAGAAAGATAGGGGCATATAGTTTTTCCTCCCAACATTTTACCTCGAGGGTAATGTCAACAATAATAGTTCATGAAAACTCACATCCAATTAGCCATATATACCAGGATCTTTCCAACATACTGTGCTTTCCAAAGGATAAAATGTAAAAAGGGAAGGTGAAGATCACCATGACTCTTATGCAGGATAGGAGATAAAAGTAAAAGATAGGCCCTTCACAGAGGGAAGCAGAGGTTGTCATGCGCTTTTATAGTTGGATGCACAAAATCTTAATGCGAAAGAATGTCAGTTTATATTGCCACTTGTGAAATGGACCTTTATTATGCAGTCTGTCGCTTTTATTTCTTCCATATCACACGATCGTATAAAGCTTATTTCTCCTAGACTAATAAGTCATACATATTTAGAGAGCAATTTTTATTGCTTGCACCGATGACAACTTACTTGGAGGATCTTACTCAATCCATAGGTAGGTATAGTTGACTCTCATGGCAAACTGGTTTAAGGGTATTTGGAAGCACAAGTAGTATCTCTACTTGGTGTGATGAACTTGGCTAGCATGAGGGGGAAAGGCAAGCTCAACCATGTTGGATGATTCATGACAATATAATTTATCTCAGATGTAAGAAAACATAACCCATTACATTGTCTTCCTTGTCCAACGTCAACTCTTTAGCATGTCATATTTTAATGAGTGCTCACAATCATAAAAGATGTCCAAGATAGTATATCTATATGTGTAGACCTCTCTTTCTTCATTACTCCCTATTAATTGCAACAATGACCAAAACTATGTTTGTCAACCCTCAACAACTTTTATTCATCATACTTTTTCTATGTGAGCTCATTACTCTCCATAAAGATCCATATGATCTCTTTGTTTCTTTTTATTTCTTTCTCTTTTCTTTTATTCACTTAGGATCATGGCAAAATAATCAAGCCCTTGACTCAACACTAATCTTTATTAGATATAGCTCACGGACTCGATTACATAGAGGGATCATAAAGCAAAACTCAAAACCAGATCATACTAAGAACTTTTATTCTACTATATCAAGATATTACCAAAAGGATCGAACTAAGAAAAACGGTAAAGATAAAAGTGATGGTGATACGATACCAGGGCACTCCCCCAAGCTTGGCAGTTGCCAAGGGGAGTGCCCATACACGATGCTCAGTTCTTCTTCGTTGGTGAAGAAGGTGGAGTTGTTGATGATGGATAGTCACACATCGAGCGTAGGAGGTCTTCTAACTTGCGGATAATGCCTTTGAGTGCGATGATATGCTCCTTCAACAAAATATTTTCACGTGTGAGATACTTATTTTGTATACGAGCTAACTCAATCATCTTGAAAGCTTCAATCTCAATGGGGGTAAGAAGATTGTGATCAAGTTGAAGGATGTCTTCTGTTGCCGGAACTTGGTCCTCCGTAGCCTTCTTGATCCCTTCATCCTTGTTGATCTCCATGGGTTCTTCTCTCTTCAGCTCTATCTTCATCAGCCAAGCATCGTTGCCCTCATTGTTGGAGGAGGAGGGAGACAACATGATGCTTGCTGTTGACAACTCTGGCAGAAAATAGCTCGAAACAATATTAGAGGATTTTTGCGTGATACGGTGGTCAAAACCTTCGGGAGGTTATATAATGAATTTTTATCGACCAAAATACGTGTCGTGTACGAAAACGGAGTCCGGAGAGTGCACGAGGTGCCCACGAGGTAGGGGGGGGGGCGCCCAGTAGGGTAGGGCGCGCCCTCCACCCTCGTGGAGGCCTCATGTCCTTCCCGGACTGCTAATTATTTTTCTTTTTTTCTAAATATTCCAAAACGGAGAAATATTGCCTTAAAAACTGTTTTGGAGTCGGTTTACTTACCGTACCACATACCTATTCCTTTTCGGAGTCTGAAACGTTCTGGAATGTGTCCCTTATGTATTCCTCTGGGGTTACGGTTTCAATAACATTGGTTTCAACATTTATGGGATTACCTGAGATATAATGTTTGATTCTTTGACCGTTCACCACCTTCGGATTTGTGCCTTCGAAGTTGTTGATTTTTATGGCACTGGAACGATAGACCTCCTCGATAACGTAAGGACCTTCCCATTTGGAGAGATGTTTTCCTGCAAAAAAAAAAATCTTAAACGAGAGTTTTATAGCAATACACAATCACCTACATTAAACTGACGCTTTTGTATTCTTTTGTCATGCCATCTTTTAACTTTTTCTTTAAACAACTTGGCATTTTCATAGGCTTGGGTTCTCCATTCATCAAGTGAGCTAATATCAAATAGCCTCTTCTCACCGGCAAGTTTAAAATCATAATTGAGTTCTTTAATGGCCCAATATGCCTTGTGTTCTAGTTCGAGAGGTAAGTGACATGCTTTTCCATAAACCATTTTATACGGAGACTTACCCATAGGATTTTTATTTGCAGTTCTATAGGCCCATAATGCATCATCAAGTTTCTTGGACCAGTTCTTTCTAGATCTATTAACAGTCTTTTACAAAATTAATTTGAGCTCTCTATTACTCAATTCTACTTGACCACTAGACTGTGGGTGATAAGGAGATGCGATTCTATGATTAACATCATATTTAGCAAGCATTTTACGGAAAGCACCATGAATAAAATGTGAACCACCATCAGTCATTAAATATCTAGCGACTCCAAATCTTGGAAAAATAACTTCTTAAGCATTTTAATAGAAGTGTTATGATCAGCACTACTAGTTGGAATAGCTTCTACCCACTTAGTAACGTAATCAACAACAACTAAAAATATGTGTATATCCATTAGAGGAAGGAAAGGGTCCCATATAGTCAAAGACCCAAACATCAAATGGTTCAATTACGAGTGAATAGTTCATAGGCATTTCTTGACGTCTACTAATATTACCAATTCTTTGACATTCATCACAAGATAAGACAAACTTACGGGCATCCTTGAAGAGAGTAGGCCAATAAAAACCAGATTGCAATACCTTATGTGCAGTTCTATCTCCAGCACGGTGTCCTCCATAAGCTTCGGAGTGACACTTGCGTAGGATCTGTTCCTGTTCATGCTCAGGTACACAACGTCTAATAACACCATCTACTCCTTCTTTATAAAGATGTGGGTCATCCCAAAAGTGATGTCTCAAATCATAGAAGAACTTTTTCTTTTGCTGGTATGTGAAACTAGGTGGTACAAACTTAGCAACAATGTAATTAGCATAATCAGCATACCATGGAGTAGTATGAAAAGCATTTATGACATTTAGTTGCTCATCAGGAAAGCTATCATCAATAGGTAGTGGGTCATCAAGCACATTTTCTAACCTAGACAAGTTGTCTGCAACGGGGTTCTCAGCTCCCTTTCTATCAACAATATGTAAGTCAAATTCTTGTAGCAAGAGAACCCATCTAATAAGTCTAGGTTTAGCATCTTTCTTTTCCATAAGATATTTAATAGCAGCATGATCAGTGTGAATAGTTACTTTAGAATCAACAATATAAGGTCTGAACTTATCACAAGCAAATACAACTGCTAAGAATTCTTTTTCAGTAGTAGCATAATTTCTTTGAGCATTGTCTAGGGTTTTACTAGCATATTGAATAACATTTAATTTCTTATCATCTCTTTGCCCTAGAACAACACCTACAGCATAATCACTAGCATCACACATAATTTCAAAGGGTAAATTCCAATCAGGTGGCTGAACAATAGGTGCAGAGATCAATGCTTTCTTAAGTATTTCAAATGCTTCTACACAATCATCATCAAAGACAAATGGTATATATTTTTGTAATAAATTAGGCAGAGGCCGAGAAATTTTTGAGAAGTCCTTAATGAACCTCCTATAAAATCCGGCATGACCAAAGAAACTTCTTATACCTTTGATGTCCTTGGGACATGGCATCTTCTCAATATCATCAACCTTGGCTTTATCAACCTCAATACCTCTTTCAGAAACTTTGTGCCCCAAGACAATACCTTAATTAACCATAAAGTGGCACTTTTCCCAATTCAAGACAAGATTAGTTTCTTCACATCTCTGCAAAACTCGATCAAGATTGCTCAAGCAATCATCAAAAGAAGATCCATAGACGGAGAAATTGTCCATGAAAACCTCACAAATGTTTTCACAAAAGTCAGAGAATATAGCCATCATGCATCTTTGAAAGGTAGCAGGTGCATTACATAAACCAAAAGGCATACGTCTATAAGAAAAAGTACCAAAAGGGCATGTAAAAGTAGTCTTTGATTGATCTTTGGCTGACACAGGTATTTGAGAGAAACCAGAATAACCATCTAGAAAGCAAAAATGTGTATGTTTGGATAATCTTTCTAGCGTTTGATCGATAAAATGTAAGGGGTAATGATCCTTTTTAGTGGCCTTATTTAATTTACGGAAATCAATTACCATCCTCTTACCTGTAATAATTGTTTGAGGAATCAATTCATCTTTATCATTAGGAACGACAGTAATACCTCCCTTCTTAGGGACACAATGGACAGGACTTACCCACTGACTATCAGCAACGGGATAGATTATACCTTCCTTAAGGAGCTTTAGTATTTCCTTTCTTACCACTTCTTTCATTTTAGGATTGAGCCGGCGTTGATGATCACGAACTGGTTTAGCATCTTCTTCCAAATTAATTTTATGTTGACATAGAGTGGGACTAATGCCCTTAAGATCATCAAGAGTATACCCAATAGCAGCACGGTGCTTCTTCAGAGTTTTCAATAATATCTCTTCCTCATGCTCTGAAAGGTTAGCACTAATAATAACAGGATATATCTTTTTCACATCAAGATAAGCATATTTAAGAGTATCAGGTAACGGTTCAAGCTCAAACACGGGATCACCCTTGGGTGGAGGAGGATCCCCTAGGATTTCAATAGGTAATTTTTTTCCAGAATAGGTTCCTGTTTACAGAATACTTCATCTATTTCCCTTCTTTCATTCATAAACATATCATTTTCATGGTCTAGCAAATATTGTTCTAAAGGATCACTAGGAGGTACGGAAATAGAAGCAAGACCAATAATTTCATCCTTACTAGGCAATTATTTTTCACGGTGTTGTCTACTAAATTTAGAAAAATTAAATTCATGAGACATATCATCTAAACCGATAGTAACAACATCCCTTTTGCAATCTATGGTAGCATTAACAGTGTTCAAGAAGGGTCTACCAAATATAATGGGACAAAAGCTATCTTGTGGGGAACCAAGAACAAGAAAATCAGCAGGATATTTAGTTTTCCCACACAAGACTTCAACATCTCTAACAATTCCCATTGGTGAAATAGTATCTCTATTGGCAAGTTTAATTGTGACATCAATATCTTCTATCTCGACAGGTGCGATATCATGCATAATTTCTTTGTATAAGGAATAAGGTATTGCACTAGCACTAGCACCCATATCACATAAGCCATGATAACAATGATCTCCTATTTTAACAGAAATAACAGGCATGCCTACCACAGGTCTGTTTTTATCTTTAGCACAAGGTTTAGCAATTCTAGCAGTCTCATCAAGGAAATGAATAACATGCCCATCAATATTATCAGACAAGAGATCTTTAACAATAGCAATATTAGGTTCAACTTTAATTTGCTCATGAGGTGTATAAGTTTTAATATTGCTTTTATGAACCACAATTGAAGCTTTAGCATGATCCTTTATCCTAACAGGGAAAGGTGGTTTCTCAACATAAGCAGCAGGAATAATAGGATCATTATAAGTGACAATCTTTTCTTCAACTTTAATAGGTGCATCTACTTTTACTTCTATGGGAGGATGATATTTAAACCACTTCTCCTTGGGGAGATCAACATAAGTAGCAAAAGATTCACAGAAAGAAGCTACTATCTCAGAGTCAAGTCCATATTTAGTGCTAAATTTATGAAAAATATCGGTATCCATAAAAGATTTAACGCAATCAAAACTAGGTGTCATACCTGACTCCTTACCTTTGTGGAGGTCCCAATCTTCAGAGTTGCGTTTAATTCTTTCCAATAAATCCATTTGAATTCAATAGTCTTCATCATAAAAGAGCGAGCACAAGAAGTATCAAGCATGGTGCGATTGTTATCAGAAAGCTGAGCATAATTTTTTTGAATAATCATTTCTCTTGAGAGCTCATGATTGGGGCATGAATATAACATGGTTTAAGCCTCCCCCAAGCTTGAGCGATGCTTTCTCCTTCACGAGGCCAAAAATTATATATATAATTGCGATCACGATGAACAAGATGCATAGGATAAAACTTCTGATGAAATTCCAATTTCAATCGTTTGTCATTCCAAGACCCCATATCATCACATAGCCTATACCATGTCGATGCATCTCCCTTCAAAGATAAAGGGAAGATCTTTTTCTTAACAACATCTCTGGGTACACCTGCAAGCTTAAATAATCCACAAACTTCATCCACATATATTAGATGCTCATCAGGATGCTTTGTTCCATCTCATAAAAAGGGATTAGCTAGCAGTTTTTCTATCATACCCGAAGGAATTTCAAGGCAAACATTTTCATTTTCAGTAGGTTCAGTAGGTTGAGGAGCAACTCTTTGCTCTACTGGTTGGGGTGAAGATACCCCGAACAAGCCCCTCAGAGGATTACTTTCCATAGTAACAAGTGACTGTAAATTTCAGCACACTATATAAATTTTTCCTTAACAAATTCCACCTACCAAAGGCGCTTCACTCCCTGGCAATGGCGCCAGAAAAGAGTCTTGATGACCCACAAGTATAGCGGATCTATCATAGTCCTTTCGATAAGTAAGAGTGTCGAACCCACCGAGGAGCAGAGGGAAATGATAAGCGGTTTCCAGCAAGGTATTCTCTGCAAGTACTGAAACAAGTGGTAACAGATAGTTTTGTGATAGGATAATTTGTAACGAGCAACAAGTAATAAAAGTAAATAAGGTGCAGCAAGGTGGCCCAATCCTTTTTGTAGCAAAGGTCAAGCCTAGACAAATTCTTATATAGAGAAAAGCGCTCCCGAGGACACATGGGAATATCATCAAGCTAGTTTTCATCATGTTCATATGATTCACATTTGGTACTTTGATAATTTGGTATGTGGGTGGACCGGTGCTTGGGTACTGTCCTTACTTTGGACAAGCATCCCACTTATGATTAATCTCTATTGCAAGCATCTGCAACTACAACAAAAGTATTAAGGTAAACCTAACCATAGCATGAAACATATGGATCCAAATCAACCCCTTACGAAGCAACGCAGAAACTAGGGTTTAAGCTTCTGTCACTCTAGCAACCCATCATCTACTTATTACTTCCCAATGCCTTCCTCTAGGCCCAAATAATGGTGAAGTGTCATGTAGTCGACGTTCACATAACATCACTAGAGGAGAGACAACATACATCTCATCAAAATATCGAACGAATACCAAATTCACATGACTACAAATAGCAAGACTTCTCCCATGTCCTCAGCAACAAACGTAACTACTCACAAAGCGTATTCATGTTCATAATCAGAGGGGTATTAATATGCATATAGGATCTGAACATATGATCTTCCACCAATTAAACCAACTAGCATCAACTACAAGGGGTAATTAACACTACTAGCAACCTACTAGCACCAATCCCAGACTTGGAGACAAGAATTGGATACAAGAGATGAACTAGGGTTTTGAGAGGAGATGGTGCTGATGAAGATGTTGATGGAGATTGCCCTCTCCCGATGAGAGGAGCGTTGGTGATGACGGTGACGATGATTTCCCCCTCCGGGAGGGAAGTTTCCCCGGCAGAACAGCTCTGCCGGAGCCCTAGATTGGATCCGCCAAGGTTCCACCTCGTGGCGGCGGAGGTTCGTCCGAGAAGATGGCTTCTGATTTTTTCCCATTGAAAGACTTCATATAGCAGAAGATGGCCACCAGGGGGCCCACGAGGTTGGGGAGCGTGCCCCGGGGGGTAGGGCGCGCCCCCACCCTCGTGGGTAGGGTGTGGCCCCCTTGGTGAACTTCTTCCACTGAGTATTTTTTATATATTCTGAAAACGTCTTCCGTGAAGTTTCAGGACTTTTGGAGCTGTGCAGAATAGGTCTATAATATTTGCTCCTTTTCCAGCCCAGAATCCCAGCTGCCGGCATTCTCCCTCTTTATGGAAACCTTGTAAAATAAGAGATAATAGGTATAAGTATTGTGACATAATATGTAATAACAGTCCATAATGCAATAAATATCAATATAAAAGCATGATGCAAAATGTACGTATCAGCCGGTGAGACACCACCTCCTACGACCGAGGATCGCGGTCTTAGCTTAAAACGCCAGGCTAATTCGGTAAGTTCTTTCATGTTTTCAAGGTATAGCCTTTACTGGCATATTTTGAGAAGGAGTCTAAGCCTTCCTATCAATTTTTAGGCCTGGATCGACATAGCGGGGCAGATTAACTGTTCGACTCCGCTGCCCGAAGACCAAGAAACCCCACTTTTGCTGAAGATGTTGTTTCCGACGCCTTATGATGTGCTGGAGAAGAAGGCCAAGAAAACGGCCAAGGGGGCCCGGAGTGGCCTTCGCCGAAAAGGTGCTTCGGACGTGACGTCCGAAGACGAGTCTCACTCTTCGGCCACCGAAGACGAGGAGGAGGAGGAGGAGGAGGAAGAAAGCGACTCCCCCTCTGAGGGGGGAAGGAAGAAAAGGGGGGCCTCCACAAATTTGGAGGCGAAGGTGCCCAAGAGGGGGAAGGGCTCCCTTGCGGATAACTCCGCGTGGGATGTCGATAGCAATCCGGAGCGAATGCCCCGGACCAAGCCTCAGGCTGCCTCGTAAGTACCAAAAACCTTATGCACGTCCACATGCCTGGCCTTTCAATTTTGTAATATTAATATGTTTAAATTATGCCATCGGAGTCCGGCCCACGACAGCTCCCCGCGATCCTCGACAGAGGGTTTGCTAGATTCAAAGGAGATGGCTAGCATGTCGCCGCCGCCCGCTCACTCTATCTCGGCCAAGGGTGATGACGAGGTGGTGTCCCAAAGGACCTTCCTAGATCGGGGGGAGGTTCCGGAGATCGTTAGGGTGGCGCCCAAGGATGACTCCTCAGTCGCCGGGCACATGGGGGGAAAAGCCCCCGCGGGGACTGGTGATGGGGGCCAAATTCCATTCGGCCCTCAGCCGGATACCATTCCGGAGACCTACAAGGCTCCGGAGTCCAGCGAACAGCCTTCCCCGAAAGGGGGAGGCGTGCCTGTTCCGCCGGTGACCTCTGTCCAACCAGAGGCACTGGATAATCTACTGGAAGCGCTGCGAGGCACTTCCATTGTGGATGAACACCGTGTCCTTATGGGTACGGTGATCGAGAAGGTTCAGTCCGCCAAAAGCGGACTGACCGAAGCCTGCGCTAGCCTTTTAACAGGCTTTGAGGCAAGTAATGTAATTGTAGAAAGGATATCACAGTGTAGACAGTAGCCCCTGATGCTCTATTCGGTGTTCGGAAAGAAAAAGCCGAACAAAGGATCAAAATAATTTTCGCAGGAGTCTAACATAAGATGTTTATGTGAATAAGCAGGTGTCACTTCTGGCTGCTGCCGCTCATACTGCAGAGGTCTCCGGCCTGAAGCAGAGCCTGGAGCGGGCCGAAGAAGAGCTCGGCCTCATGAAGAAGCAGCTGGAGGACAACCAAGGTATGTAGTGACCTACGCGTATATTTAGGAAGGATGAATGTTTCGTGCTGACTAAAGTGTCATGAATTTTATTAGGGGCCACGACCGAGGTGGCAGCCCTCAAGAAGGCGTTAGCCGAGGCTGAGGACAAACCGGCCAAGGAGCACGCCGCGCGCGAGAAGCACGAGGCCCGGGTCAGCGAGGTCCAGCAAGAGCTCCAGGACGCCGTCAAGAAGTATGAGTCCTTGGAGCGTGATTCTAAGACACAAGCGTCCAAACTTGCGAAGGCCCGCCACAGCGCACAAGAGGCTCGAGCCGAGGCCCAGAGCGCCCTTCAGGAAATCCAGGTGGCCAGGAAGATCGTGGCGGGTAAGGCATTCATTATGCAAAGCAAGTCTGTGAAGGAAACATTCCTTTTACTTACCTGAATTTGGAGCTCTCCAGGCGCGTTTACGGATTTGCCGCGCAGTGTATCAGATGCTGCTGAGTTCTATCGAGCCGAAGAAGGGAGTTCTACGGAGAAGCTATTCTGGTCTCAATATCTTGGACCAAAACATCCGGTACCCTTCAGCGACCAGCTAAAACAGCTGGTCGAGCTGCACAAGGTGGCCGAGCTAGCCATGAAGGACCTGATAGTCCGACTATGGCCTGCCACGCCGATACCCAGCAGCTACTTCGGACTTGTGAAGCGGCTTGTTAGTGCCTGCCCACGGCTTGAGGTCATAAAGCGATAGGTCTGTATTGAAGGTGCCCGAATGGCCTTTGCCCGTGTCAAGATGCACTGGGCGAAGATGGATGCCAAGAAGCTCATGATCGAGGGGCCGCCCGAGGGCAAGGAGCACCGCCGACCCGAGTTATATTTTGATGGTGTCCTGGAGGGATCCCGCCTTGTGGCGGAGCAATGTGCGAAGGATGTTATATTCCCATGAAAATATTTGTATTATCCTGTCCTGTAACATGAAACAATGATGTTATGTAATATAATGCTTGTTATGTTTTAATTTTTTCCTCCTGTGCGGCCGTATTGTATGAAATCTGAGGGTTGTCCAGTCGTCGGATTCTACCCCCACGTAGGTAGTACCGGGGTGTTCGGGATGGAATCTAAATAATCTTGATCCAATTATATGGTCCTTGAAGGAGTTATTTAGCGCAACGAACCATGCAACCAGACTATGCGGCTTGAATGACCTCACTTAGCCATAGGAGTTTTACAGTAAAAACATGGGCACAACCCCTAGTATCCAAACTAGAGTGCTATAAGCGTCTGATCGGGAAGTACCGATCCTTCACGTAATGCGGAAGAAATCTCCAATGATTTGTAACCTCTGAACAACTGACCGGCTCTCGCCGCATCATGTGAAACGCCCTCGATGCGGCTATATCTCCCACGTGTCGAAGCACGACTTAGAGGCATAACCGCATTCAAAGCAATGTCGCAAGTGAGGTAATCTTCACACAACCCATGTAATACAATAGGGGAAAAAGATACATAGTTGGCTTACAATCGCCACTTCACACAAGTACATGAATAAAGCATTACATCATCCAAATACAATCAAGGTCAGACTACGGAACCAAAATAAAAGAACCCCAAATGCGACAAGGTCCCCGATCGACCCCAACTGGGCTCCACTACTGATCAACTAGAACGAAACAACACAAAGGACAAGATCTTCATCGAGATCCTCCTTGAGCTTGGTTGCGTCACATGCTCGGACGAATCGGCACCTGCAAGCTGGTTTTGGAAGTATCTGTGAGTCACGGGGACTCAGCAATCTCACACCCTCGCGATCAAGACTATTTAAGCTTATGGGTAAGGTAAAGGTATGACGTGGAGCTGCAGCAAGCGACTAGCATATTTGGTGGCCAACCTATACGCAAAAGAGAGCAAGAAGAGAAGGCAAAGCACGATCGAGAAACTATGATCAAGAAGTGATCCTAGAGCAACCTACGTCAAGCATAACTCCAACACTGTGTTCACTTCCCGGACTCCGCCGGAAAGAGACCATCACGGTTACACACGCGGTTGATGTATTTTAATTAAGGTCAACTTCAGGTTTTCTACAACCGGACGTTAACAAATTCCCATCTGCCCATAACCACGGGCACGGCTTTCAAAAGTTCAATCCCTGCAGGGGTGTCCCAACATAGACCATCACAAGCTCTCACGGTCAACGAAGGATATTCCTTCTAGCGGGAAGACCCGATCAGACTCGGAATCCCGGTTACAAGACATTTCGACAAAGATAAAACAAGTCCAGCAACACCGCCCGAATGTGCCGACAAATCCTGATAGGAGCTGCACATATCTCGTTCTCAGGGCACACCGGATGAACACTACGTACAACTAAAACCAAACCTCGAGTTTCCCCGAGGTGGCGCTGCAAGTGGCTCTGTTTTGGACCAACACTCAGAGGAGCACTGGCCCGGGGGGGGGGGGTTAAAATAATGATGACCCTTGAGAGAGCGACTCCCAAGGGAAAAGTAGGTGGTGGTGAGGCAAATGGTAAAACCAAGGTTGGGCATTGCTGGAGGAGTTTTATTCAAGGCGAACTGTCAAGGGGTTCCCATTATTACCCAACCGCGTAAGGAACGCAAAATCCGGGAACATAACACCGATACGACGGAAACTAGGGCGGCAAGAGTGGAACAAAACACCAGGCATAAGGCCGAGCCTTCCATCCTTTACCAAGTATATAGATGCATTAATTAAATAAGATATATTGTGATATCCCAACAAGTAAACATGTTCCAACAAGGAACAACATCTCCATGTTCCAACAAGGAACAAACTTCAATCTTCACCTGCAACTAACAACGCTATAAGAGGGGCCAAGCAAAGCGGTAACATAGCCAAACAACGGTTTGCTAGGACAAGGTGGGTTAGAGGCTTGGTTCAACAATATAGGAGGCATGATAAGCAAGTGGTAGGTATCGCAGCATAGGCATAGCAAAAGAGCGAGCAACTAAGCAAGCAAAGATAGAAGTGATTTCGAGGGTATGGTCATCTTGCCTGAAATCCCGCAAGGAAGAAGAACGAGTCCATGAAGAAGACAAACGGACGTAGTCGAACGGGTCCTCACAAACGCGACGCTACCGGAACCAACCTGAAGAAGCAAACACCGGAAAGAAGCACACAACATAGTAAACAAACCACACATGAACATGATATGATATGCGGGATGCAGTATGCGATGCATATGCATGATTTGACAAGGAATGATTGAACCTGGCATCAACTTGGAAATCCAAGAGTGCCATTGGAAAGAGGAGATGATTTCGGTTGAAATCGATATAAAGATCGCCGGAATCGGATGCACGGTTTGGAAATGGCAAGCAGTTCAAATATGGCACCGGTCTGCGATAAACAGCAAGTAGCCATCTACATGCAACAAGATAATTATGCTACAGCACCCAAACATGGCAACAAAATACATGGCAGGGATCCATTCATGAAGCTTAACAAAAGATGAACACTGAGCAATGACCAATTCATCCATTAACAGGTTCAAACAAGCATGGCAAAAGTGCAATTGATAAACAGGTTTCAGACTTGGTGAAATTAACACAAGCCTAGAATTTCAGATCAGGTAGCACACTTTGGAGCATGGAAACTATATGCTATAGGAACTTAACATGGCAAAGCAAAGCATGGAATGGGGCTACTCAAAGAGCTTAACAAAAGTCCCTTAGTGACCTTGAGCCAAAAGGGATCAGAAAATACAATTACAAGCATGTGAACATGGCAAAAACATAATCAGATCGCAGACTTAGTGAAAAACCGGAGCATGCAATTCAGATATCAAGTAGGCATGTTTACGAGCTCGATGCACTCACCACAGAGCATGTCATGACAATCTAAGCATACACCCATCAATAATACACATTATACAAGCTAGACATGGCAAGATCAATAACATAGCATGCACAGATCAACTACAACATCCTCGGCAAAATCGCTAACAAGTAGACAATCTGCCCAGATTCACGAAATAGCAAAAGCAGAGCTCGATTGACTCAAGCTAGGGTGCTCCATAATTGTAAACAAAGACATGGATGGATAGAGCACTACAAGATTAACAAAACATCCTTACTGATCATCCTCAAAAGAGGCACGGATCACTAGGAAACAACATGAACATATGGCATATTGATAAAAACAGATCAAGGACTTAGTGAAATTGCTAAGTCTCTGAAATCAGCATTAAGGAATGCACCACTTGGCAAGCTTGTGCTAGTCACCACACACATCACAAAAATACATGGATGGCACCTCTGGAAAGATGACAAAGCATATAACAAAGCTCATGTAGAGCTCAGGGGCATATCATGCACACAATAATCATGGCAAAAATGACAAATAACTATTTGATGCAGCAGATATGACAATTAACTCAAATAGCACTCTTCGAACAGCATTTCGGGCATCAACATGAGCTCCAATGAAAATGATGCAATGAGATGAAATGATGTGCTCTCTGAGACGAACATTTTGATATGCTATATGCCCAACACGGATATACGGATGCAAAGTTACGGCACGATGAACATGGCAAAATAATTAGGGTTCCGGAAGAAAGTCAACCGTCGTCCCGATCTAGATCTGGCGCGGATTTGGAGGAACGCCGGGGTACTGTAGCTGGAGGTCGCCGGAGATGGCCGGAGTCGTCGGGGGCGGCCGGGTCCGTGGGAGTGGGAGGCGAAGGGGAGGCCGGTCGGCACCGGGGGCACTCGCCGGCGTCGAGGAACCGCGGCGGCGGACGCCGGGGCCGGCCGGGCGGCGAGCTCGCCGGCGTGGAGGAGAGGCGGCGGGCTGGCCGGCTCGGTCGCCGGAGCGGAAGAAGGCGACGGCGGGGCGAAGGCGCGGTGCGGCGGGAGAGCTCGGGCCGCGGGGGCCCTCCCCGGGACGGGCGGGCCGGCGGCGGGAGGAGGACAATGATGTGGGCGCGGGGACACGTGGCGTGCAGCAATTCACTGCGGGCGGCGGACGTGTCCGGCCGCGCGGAGAGGGGTGGATCTAGGGTTTCGGAAAGAGGAGAACGAAAATTTCGGAGGGGGTCTTTAAATAGGCATAGGAGGAGCTAGGAGAGTCCAAATGAGGTGCGGTTTTCGGCCACGCGATCGTGATCGTACGCTCTAGATGATGGAGAGTGTTTTGGTGGGTTTTGGGTCAAAATGGAAGGGTGTTGGGCTGCAACACACATGAGGCCTTTTCGGTCCCTCGGTTAACCGTTGGAGCATCAAACGAACTCCAAATGGTACGCAACTTGACAGGCGGTCTACCGGTAGTAAACCAAGGCCGCTTGGCAAGTCTCGGTCCAATCCGGAAATGTTTAATCCCCACACACAAAAAGAAAGTAGAAAACACCACCGGAGGAGATAGGAGCGCCGGAATGCAAAACGGACAATGGGGAAAATGCTCGGATGCAAGAGACGAACATGTATGCAAATGAAATGCACATGCTGACATGATGTGCAATGCATGACACACAAGCAATGACAAGGCAACAACAGCGAATAACTGGACGACACCTAGCACATCAGTCTCGGGGCGTTACAACACTCCACTAGTACGAGAGGATCTCGTCCCGAGATCTAGAATGGCACCGGAGGGACAAACAGAAGAGAAAGAGAAGAGGTAAAACTAAGTTTCTTCTTTGACAAACGAGTGAAACCAAGAACCTTGAGAGGTTAAGCTATTTCTAGAAGAGGATACAACGGAGATAAATGAAGTTGAAAGCACTCCGTTAAGAAAGGGGGAAAAGGAAAGAACCGATTCGGGTAGCACTCCGGTTTAGAAGGGATGCAAGACTTGATAAGGCGAAAGGAACTTGAGGAAAAAGGAAAAAACACTCCGGTTAAATGGATAAGCAAAAGAAAGAAGTATGATCTTGACAAAACAAAATGATAGATTGAAAAGAGTAGCATCGCAATGCCTCCGGAAAAATAGAAGATAGATCATTGAAATAAAAGAATGGAGAGGAGAAAAGGCAACTCCTGCCACAATTGAGCTTGAAAAGGCATCCTTAGGAGAAGGGTCAAACAGAGTTGTTGCAAAACCAACAACGAAAAGAATAAGCTTGATATGGTCTTGTGGAGTACATCTCAAATTATGAGGTGACAGCTTGCCACTCACGGGGAAAAGAATTTGATTGATAAGAACAAGGAGACGAGAAGCTATCTCACCGGGAGGATAATGAAGAACTTGGGTCAATTATAAGCACCATAATTAGCAACAATCCTTAGGGAAAGTTTTAGGTGAAATATAACCCAAGATAACTCCAATGAAGAGATTGATGGATTTTAAATACCCCATTCCTGACAACATGTGAATCATGAAACATGAACTCAAATTATCAAGAATGACATAATACCACCTCCGATGATACGGTAGAAGGAATTGCACTCCGGATAGCAAGATGAAGAAAACTTGAACTCCTCTAAAAAGAATCTCGATGAACACTTCGAGAAGGAATTAAACCCTTGATGAACCACCATGTAGAACCTTCATGAAGAACTCCGGTAAACAAAGGAATGATCAAACGAAAAGAGAGAGAAGTTGGAAACACAAGGTGAAACCTTGTAATGATTACATGGACCTCCGGAATAAGGAATTAATCACTATGAAGAAACAAGAATAAGAATTATGTCATGCTTATCCTTCATCAATTTAAATTGATGACGAGCAAAGGGATTTGGCATACTACTTATTCTCATTGAAAAGGATTAAGAGAGATACCGATAACTTGATAAGGTTTTCAACGAAACACCGGTAGGGTTGAAAAGAACGAAAGAATTGATATGATAACCATGGAAGAGAAACTTGAGCAAACCACCATAAGAATTGAAAAAAAACAAAAAAAGATAAATAAACACCGGGAATAATTAGAGAACGAAACAGGATACTTGAGGGAAATTGATACATGAAAACGAAAGGATCACGACTGATTAGAGAATATTTGAATGATGCACCGGTAAGATTGGAGGACGATAACTAGAAGCTGGAATGACTAATATTTGAAAAGATGGCCTTCGGAGTAAAGAAATGGAAACAACTCATGAAATGCTCCGGATAGGTGAAAAGGAATTCTCACCATCAAAACAATTATGAGAGTATGGCCATGAACTAGAACCACGAATCTTGAAGAGGATGGAGCAAGATTGAGAGAAAAATCTTCTTCTTCGGTCTTGAAATGTAGGGAATGACGATGAGAAACACTACAAAGAATTATTGAGGTACTCCGGAATAAAGAATGGAAAAGTTGAGCCAACAATGAAAAGAATTTGAAGGATCTTGGAGAAAGGCATTAGACTGATGCTAACTCATTCTTACGTCACACTTTGAAAAGGAATTTGAGGATAGCTCCGGGAAAATAAGAAGAGTCAGGTACGATCCTGGGAAAAGACCTGTGGGTTAGGGCCCACTCAAAAGAAACACCGTTGAAATGAGTTAAAAGAGAGGATTGCACCGGTTGAATTAAATGACTTGAATAAGATAACAACCTCGAAAGATCTAGAATGAATGCATAGTGGAAACACGAATCTTCGAGATATCTTCAGCACTTCGGAATAATTGAATAGCAAGAAATGAATATTAGGAGCACCGGTATGAGAAGACATTTGAAGCAAGGAAAAGAATATGATCAACACAGAAAAAAACTAGAATTGAAACCACCGGAGAAGAAAAGAATTAAGGATGGTGACCTTGAGGCTCCGTTAAAATCTTCATGAGAATCACCGGATAAGAACATTAACGGAAAAGGGAATGGAGAGGCTTCCCATCAATAGAAGGATACTTGAATAAGAAATCTGAGTCCTTGAAGAAACTAGGGTGGGAGGGTGGGAAAAACAAAGTCAACTTGGGATGGATGAAACAAACAACGTTGAGAGCTTAGGTTGAATCTTGCGGATGTTGAAAATGGACGGATCCGCTTGAAGAGAAGCACACCAGTTGAAAAGAAATTGAAATGACAAACTCGATGATCGAGAAGGATTATTATTCACATCGGAGTCTGAGAACACCGTTTGGGAAAGGGTATGGAATCAACATTTGACTTCGAAGCAACTCGAATACCACATCTCAAAACAAAACAAGGATTGGCTTGCATAATAAGCTGGAACAAACATATGATAGAGATTTCGTCTGAAGTTTTCGTGGTGGGGCCTACACGGGCTCGATCATACAGCACCATCATGTACAAGGCAGTGCACATGACATACGAAGCATCCCCGAGTCGGCATAGCCAAGGACTCTTTAAGACACAACGAGACCACTGTAAAACCAACCGTGGATAGGTGGACCACTAGACGTCGAACCCCAATTTCATATCATACATCTGTCAGAAAGATATCCTAAGAGCTACTTGAATTCCCACTTATAAACTCCCGAAATTTTCCGGTTATGCAATCAGGTGTTGGGGATACAGGGGAAGCATAATATCTCACCCAAACTAGCAATTCCTACATCCAGCTATATCCATCCTTCAACACATAACCAAGAAAAACTTTGGAAATCATCTACCTCAACCTTCGAAAAGCATCCGTTATACAAGTTATGGCAATACTCCCGAACTCCCGCCCCAGTACTGGGTGGCATCGAGGTTATCTCACCAACAACTGCATAAAAGAGATTTTTGATGTCGGCGTACTAAACTCAGGTATTCCAGAACTGCAACGATAAAATTGTGATGACAACACCTCGGAGCTCAACTTCCCGGGACACTGCCACAACCCCTAAATGACAGGAGGCACCAAGAACAATGTTCTCGTCACAAAACCATCGGAACGATTCCAAGATACCCGCGTGATCCTAAATTTTTTTTAGTGAAATTTGAGAAGAGAAGAGCCAAAACTCTACGTCAGGATGCCTTACCAAAGCGATGAAGAGGCTGGGGAGTAAAAAGAATTCCTAAACTCTCCGATATATAATTCCTAAAAGACTCAAACCATTTTTCTAGACTCAACAACGGCTGCTAAAAACGATCAATCAGTGGGGGCTCCTAAGGTCGGGGAAGGCTCTGATTACCAACTTGAAACGCCCTCGATGCGGCTAAATCTCCCACGTGTCGAAGCACGACTTAGAGGCATAACCGCATTGAAAGCAATGTCGCAAGTGAGGTAATCTTCACACAACCCATGTAATACAATAGGGGAAAAAGATACATAGTTGGCTTACAATCGCCACTTCACACAAGTACATGAATAAAGCATTACATCATCCAAATACAATCAAGGTCAGACTACGGAACCAAAATAAAAGAAGAACCCCAAATGCGACAAGGTCCCCGATCGACCCCAACTGGGCTCCACTACTGATCAACTAGAACGAAACAACACAAAGGACAAGATCTTCATCGGGCTCCTCCTTGATCTTGGTTGCATCACATGCTCGGACTCATCGGCACCTGCAAGCTGGTTTTGGAAGTATCTGTGAGTCACGGGGACTCAGCAATCTCACACCCTCGCGATCAAGACTATTTAAGCTTATGGGTAAGGTAAAGGTATGAGGTGGAGCTGCAGCAAGCGACTAGCATATTTGGTGGCCAACCTATACGCAAAAGAGAGCGAGAAGAGAAGGCAAAGCACGATCGACAAACTATGATCAAGAAGTGATCCTAGAGCAACCTACGTCAATCATAACTCCAACACCGTGTTCACTTCCCGGACTCCGCCGGAAAGAGACCATCACGGTTACACACGCGGTTGATGTATTTTAATTAAGGTCAACTTCAGGTTTTCTACAGCCGGACGTTAACAAATTCCCATCTGCCCATAACCGCGGGCACGGCTTTCGAAAGTTCAATCCCTGCAGGGGTGTCCCAACTTAGCCCATCACAAGCTCTCACGGTCAACGAAGGATATTCCTTCTAGCGGGAAGACCCGATCAGACTCGGAATCCCGGTTACAAGACATTTCGACAAAGATAAAACAAGTCCAGCAACACCGCCCGAATGTGCCGACAAATCCTGATAGGAGCTGCACATATCTCGTTCTCAGGGCACACCGGATGAACACTACGTACAACTAAAACCAAACCTCGAGTTGCCCCGAGGTGGCGCTGCAAGTGGCTCTATTTTGGACCAACACTCAGAGGAGCACTGGCCCCGGGGGGGGTTAAAATAATGATGACCCTAGAGAGAGCGACTCCCAAGGGAAAAGTAGGTGGTGGTGAGGCAAATGGTAAAACCAAGGCTGGGCATTGCTGGAGGAGTTTTATTCAAGGCGAACTGTCAAGGGGTTCCCATTATTACCCAACCGCGTAAGGAACGCAAAATCCGGGAACATAACACCGATATGACGGAAACTAGGGCGGCAAGAGTGGAACAAAACACCAGGCATAAGGCCGAACCTTCCACCCTTTACCAAGTATATAGATGCATTAATTAAATAAGATATATTGTGATATCCCAACAAGTAAACATGTTCCAACAAGGAACAACATCTCCATGTTCCAACAAGGAACAAACTTCAATCTTCACCTGCAACTAACAACGCTATAAGAGGGGCTGAGCAAAGCGGTAACATAGCCAAACAACGGTTTGCTAGGACAAGGTGGGTTAGAGGCTTGGTTCAACAATATAGGAGGCATGATAAGCAAGCTGTAGGTATCGCAGCATAGGCATAGCAAAAGAGCGAGCAACTAAGCAAGCAAAGATAGAAGTGATTTTGAGGGTATGCTCATCTTGCCTGAAATCCCGCAAGGAAGAAGAACGAGTCCATGAAGAAGACAAATGGACGTAGTCGAACGGGTCCTCACAAATGCGACGTTACCGGAACCAACCCGAAGAAGCAAACACCGGAAAGAAGCACACAACATAGTAAACAAACCACACATGAACATGGTATGATATGCGGGATGCGGTATGCGATGCATATGCATGATTTGACAAGGAATGATTGTACCTGGCATCAACTTGGAAATCCAAGAGTGCCACTGGAAATAGGAGATGATTTCAGTTGAAATCGATATAAAGATCGCCGGAATCGGATGCACGGTTTGGAAATGGCAAGCAGTTCAAATATGGCACCGGTCTGCGATAAACAGCAAGTAGCCATCTACATGCAACAAGATAATTATGCTACAGCACCCAAACATGGCAACAAAATACATGGCAGGGATCCATTCATGAAGCTTAACAAAAGATGAACACTGAGCAATGACCAATTCATCCATTAACAGGTTCAAACAAGCATGGCAAAAGTGCAATTGATAAACAGGTTTCAGACTTGGTGAAATTAACACAAGCCTAGAATTTCAGATCAGGTAGCACACTTTGGAGCATGGAAACTATATGCTATAGGAACTTAACATGGCAAAGCAAAGCATGGCATGGGGCTACTCAAAGAGCTTAACAAAAGTCCCTTAGTGACCTTGAGCCAAAAGGGATCAGAAAATACAATTACAAGCATGTGAACATGGCAAAAACATAATCAGATCGCAGACTTAGTGAAAAACCAGAGCATGCAATTCAGATATCAAGTAGGCATGTTTACGAGCTCGATGCACTCACCACAGAGCATGTCATGACAATCTAAGCATACACCCATCAATAATACACATTATACAAGCTAGACATGGCAAGATCAATAACATAGCATGCATGGATCAACTACAACATCCTCGGCAAAATCGCTAACAAGTAGACAATCTGCCCAGATTCACGAAATAGCAAAAGCAGAGCTCGATTGACTCAAGCTAGGGTGCTCCATAATTGCAAACAAAGACATGGATGGATAGAGCACTACAAGATTAACAAAACATCCTTACTGATCATCCTCAAAAGAGGCACGGATCACTAGGAAACAACATGAACATATGGCATATTGATAAAAACAGATCAAGGACTTAGTGAAATTGCTAAGTCCCTGAAATCAGCATTAATGAATGCACCACTTGGCAAGCTTGTGCTAGTCACCACACACATCACAAAAATACATGGATGGCACCTCTGGAAAGATGACAAAGCATATAACAAAACTCATGTAGAGCTCAGGGGCATATCATGCACACAATAATCATGGCAAAAATGACAAATAGCTATTTGATGCAGAAGATCTGACAATTAACTAAAATAGCACTCTTCCAACAGCATTTCGGGCATCAACATGAACTCCAATGAAAATGATGCAATGAGATGAAATGATGTGCTCTCTGAGGCGAACATTTTGATATGCTATATGCCCAAAATGGATCTACGGATGGAAAGTTACGGCACGATGAACATGGCAAAATAATTAGGGTTCCGGGAGAAAGTCAACCGTCGTCCCGATCCAGATCTGGCGCGGATTTCGAGGAACCCCGGGGTACTGTAGCTGGAGGTCGCCGGAGATGGCCGGAGTCGTCGGGGGCGGCCAGGTCCGTGGGAGTGGGAGGCGAAGGGGAGGCCGATCGGCACCGAGGGCACTCGCCGGCGTCGAGGAACCGCGGCGGGGCGGCGGCGGACGCCGGGGCCGGCCGGGCGGCGAGCTCGCCGGCGTGGAGGAGAGGCGGCGGGTTGGCCGGCTCGGTCGCCGGAGCGGAAGAAGGCGACGGCGGGCGAAGGCGCGGTGCGGCGGGAGAGCTCGGGCCGCAGGGTTCCTCCCCGGGCCGGGCGGGCCGGAGGCGGGAGGAGGAAAATGATGTGGGCGCGGGGACACGTGGCGTGCAGCGATTCGCTGCGGGCGGCGGCGGACGCTGTCCGGCGGCCGGCGGACGTGTCCGGCCGCGCGGAGAGGGGTGGATCTAGGGTTTCAGAAAGAGGAGAACGAAAATTTCGGAGGGGGTCTTTAAATAGGCATAGGAGGAGCTAGGAGAGTCCAAATGAGGTGCGGTTTTCGGCCACGCGATCGTGATCGAACGCTCTAGATGATGGAGAGGGTTTTGGTGGGTTTTGGGTCAAAATGGAAGGGTGTTGGGCTGCAACACACACAAGGCCTTTTCGGTCCCTCGGTTAACCGTTGGAGCATCAAACGAAGTCCAAATGGTACGCAACTTGACAGGCGGTCTACCGGTAGTAAACCAAGGCCGCTTGGCAAGTCTCGGTCCAATCCGGAAATGTTTAATCCCCACACACGAAAACAAAGTAGAAAATACCACCGGAGGAGATGAAAGTGCGTTATATCGACTAGAGGGGGGGGGGTGAATAGGCGATTTTTATGAAAGTCTTCAAAACGTGGAAGTTATGAAGACAAACGATAGAAATAAACCTATTACCCTGCAGCGGAAGGTAGACTACACTAGGCAAGCCATAGTCAAGTATTCAATAGAGTGAAAGCACAATGACTAATAGCAGCAATGTAGTAAGGATCAGGTAGGAAGATATTGTGAAGCCACACAGATCACGCAGTCACTCAGTGAAGACAAAAGATAGTGCGAACATACAATGACTTCACAAGGAGTAACAGTAAGTAAAGGGAAGGGAAGATGAAACCAGTGACTCACTGAAGACAATGATTTGTTGGACCAGTTCCAGTGCTGTGACAACTGTACGTCTGGTTAGGGCGGCTAGGTATTTAAACCTTAGGACACACAGTACCGGACACCCAGTTCTGAACACGCAGGTCAGGACACCCAGTCCTCACCGTATTCCCCTTGAGCTAAGGTCACACAGACCTCGCCCAATCACTCTGGTAAGTCTTCAAGGTAGACTCCCAAACCTTCACAGACTTCGTTCACCGGCAATCCACAATGTCTCTTGGATGCTCAGAACGCGACGCCTAACCGGCTGGAGGATGCACAGTCCTCAAGTGTAATAAGTCTTCAGATCACACAGACAAGAAGACTTAAGTGATGCCTAATTCTCTTTGGCTCTGGGTGGTTAGGGCTTTATCCTCGCAAGGAATTCTCTCTCAAAGGCTTCGAGGTGGGTTGCTCTCAAACGACAAAAGCCGTACTCTGAATCTGAGCAGCCAACTGTTTATGGTTGTAGGGGGTGGGTTATTTATAGCCACTTGGAAACCCGACCTGATTTGTCCAAAATGACCCTGGGTCACTAAGGAACTGACACGTGTTCCAACGGTCAGATTTCAAACTCACACGGCAACTTTACTTGGGCTGCAAGCAAAGCTGACTTGTCCGACTTTGGACAAGATTCGCTCTCATAGTCTTCACTCGAAGACATAGGTTTTGGTTAGGCATCACTTCAGTCATTCTGACTGGTTCTCTTGGACCCCACTTAACAGTACGGTGGTTCCTATGACTCAACACAGAAGAAAGAGAACTACGAAAGATCTAAGTCTTCGAGCTCCATAGGCTTCATGTGGTGTCTTCTCTTGTCATAGTCTTCAATGTGAATATCTTCATATACCACCTTTGACTTCAATGTCTTCATACATTTTTAGGGGTCATCTCTGGTAGGAAAACCAAATCAATGAGGGACTTCTACCTGTGTTATCCTGCAATTCTCACAAACACATTAGTCCCTCAACTAGGTTTGTCGTCAATACTCCAAAACCAACTATGGGTGGCACTAGATGCACTTACAATCTCCCCCTTTTTGGTGATTGATGACAAACTAGTTGAAGTTTTCAACGGGGAATATAATCTGTGATATTGTAAAGGATAAGGAATTGTCTTCATAAGTTGCAAGGGCTCCCCCTGAAGATGTGCATATAAGTAATTTGCTTTTGGAATGCAAATGCACATGGCAGGTTGTACTTGTGGAGATCCACTTCAACTTATGATGACAATCCACTATGCATGTGAAAGTATATGAAGATAATGACATGCATAATGGAAAATGGATGTCTGTAGAATGATCTAAGTGCGGAATTTATCGTCGCACATGCGGAATTTATCATCGCAACACAAGGTGGCAGATAAGTAGCAGACGACCATCGAGTTTAAGTGTTACAACTCAAAGGACCAAATGTAGCAAAACGAGAGTTGTAAGCACGAAGCAAAATATAAAGCACCCGCCCATATGGACCCGCTTGAAGACTATCAACCTCATATGCTTCTCCCCCTTTTGTCAGTAAGGACCAAAAAGGTTTGAAGACATAGAGCATCTACTCGTTCCCATGAGGAGTAGGTGAAGCAGCAGGGTCATTGGTGGTGTTTGGCGGTGCTGAAGAGCTTGGAGCAGAGTCGAAGCGTGCTGAAGGAGGTGGCGGTGAAGTAGCATCGTCTTCATCCTCGATCACTCTGGCATTCACAGTTGCAGCAGAGGAAGAGAACTCAGAGTCTTCAAGGGATGGAGTTCGTCGCAGCACTGCCCTTCGAGGAGGTGTGGAGTCAAACTTGAATCGCTCAGTGAAGCCATCCTCTTGAAGATCATCTTCAGAACACATCAGCGTTAGCCCTTTCCATGTGCGGCGAGAGGTTTCATGGGTAACAAAAGCATTCTTGGTGGCAAGATTGCGAATGCGATTAACATCCACCAAGAGGCTTTGCATCTGACGCTTCAACCAGTCATGATGCCTATCCTATTTCTGATGAAGAGCCACAAGAAGCTCTCGGTCGTTAAGAACACGAGTGCGCTTCTTGGTTCGTGGAGCAGTTGTACTGTTAGTGGCTTCAGTGAGAGCAGGATGCGGTGCACGTGTAGTGCCAGCCAACGGATACACACGAGTTATGGCTTCAACTCCTTCAATGTTCTGAGAGAAACTCTGATGCTCTGCATTCTGAAGACTTAGGGGTTCCTTGGCAGGCTCAGGATAGATGGCTTCAATAGACATATCCACATCAGGCAGAAAAATCCGATGATTGCGAGCAGATGGCTGATATGAGATAGTGGAGTGAAGTTTGATCAGCCGCATGACCCATGGGGCGTAGAACTTCAAGCCAAACAGATCAGAGCCTGATGCAGCCAATTGGCGAATGAAGAAGTCCTGTGCATTGAAGCATTTTCCATGAAGAATATAGAAGACCAAAGTCTTCATTTCACCTTCAAGCTTGGCATGTGGAGAGTGTCCTTTGATTAGCCAGAGAGTTCGCCTTATGATGTGATAAATGGTTCTTGGCAGATACTCAAGGTCTTCAACGAAGAACTCCGTGGGATAAGCAACATCTTGGGGCAATGGCTTCATCATACTGAGCATCTGACTCATATTAGGTTCAGTCTTCTGAAAGATGCTCTCAATAGCTTCACTATGAAGCTGACAGCCATGCTCGTAGAGATCGCCAGGAGTGGGCAAACCAGTGAGCTCAATGATGTTAAAGGCTTTGGCTTCGTGATGAACGTTTCCTGTCATCCACTCCAGAACCCAAGTCTTCGGATCTCTGCTATACCCGCGGATGTGAAGTGTGGCATAGAATTGCAGCAGCAACTCTTCATTCCAATGCTCTTGGTCAGTGACGAATGGCAGTAATCCAACTTCTTTGAAGCAATCCAGAGCTTCTTCCAGACAGGGCAGACCAGCTATAGCTTCAATGTCAAGACGCTTGTGGGGGAAGATGCGACCTTGATTGTATAGAATGCAGGAGTAATAGCTTCGCTGCGGATAGCTCCAGAACCGATCAGATGCTATCCTTTCCCTTGAGTAGGGGTTCCTGGAGCTATTGAAGAATGTGTTGTCTGCTCTGAAGCCATTGATATTGAAGGAGCCAGGTGCTGATGCAGGACCTGGGAACCTTGGCAATCTTGGGATTGGCTTCTGTACCTGAGGTCTGTGCTCAACATGATAGTCGAATTGGGGACCGGCAGCAGATGCAGGAACATAAGCAGCGGGATCAGTGGCTTCACTGACTTCTGGTGCTTTTGTTAGTGAGGGCTCCACATTTGCTTCAGCCATGACAGCGTCAGTGGCTTCAGTGGTGTTGGTGGTGGCAGCCGCAAGATTTTCAATCACGTTCTCCTCGAGAACTGCTTCTTGGTGGGACAGGGGAGTGGCAACTTGTGGGACTTCTTCTTCAGCGGCTGATGCAGCCGGATTGTCTTCAGCAGAGACTTGAGGCCTTAGACCTTTGCGAAGCCTGCGCAATGCGGGTGACGCCTATGGAGTTGCTGTTGGCTGGGCCTCAAAGTCTTCTTCCTCTTGTGGGCGATCCGCCCATGAAGCATGCTGAGCGATTGGCGTCAGAGGATGACCAATGCTGATGAGTTCGCTTTGCTCAAGCTGAGGAAGGACTGCATCATCTTCAACATGGTCATGATGACCAATGTCTTCAGCAGCGATGGGATCAGCTGCTGGAAAGTCTTCAGCTTCATGAGCCTCTGTGAAAGTAGGCTCATGGACAGTCAGTTGACGTTCTTGTGGATCGGCGTCGGGGTGAACCATGGAAATGGGTTCAACAATCAAGGGCTCTATGGGAGCAGCCCGTTCTTTCTTTGTCTTCCTCTTCTTCTTGGAGGGGACAGTAGCAGAGGCTTCAGGATGTTTCCTCTTCCTGGCTTCAGCCTCAGCAGTCCTCGTCTTCTTCAGCTCTTAAGCGGTTGACCGACTTTTTGGCTTCGAGCCAGTCATTCTAGTTGGGAAGACAATGGGATCTGCTTCCTGCCTTGGTGTGTCAGGTTCAGCCGTAGCGGGCTTCTTCATCTTCTTTGCAGCCATTCTGGGGTCGATGCCAGGATGCCCAAGGGCCTTGCGCTTCTCAGCCTCATTGTAGGCTTGCACACATCTGTCAGCCAGAACCTTCATGCGCTCACGCGAACCCTGAGCTTCTGCATGTTTCTTGAGAAAGGCTTCCTTGAGCTCGTGCAGCATAATCTTGAAGTTCTTCACTTCTTGCACGCTGAGCCTGGCTATATGCTTCTTGAACCGAGCCTTTTCAAAGTCAATCTTCTGCTTCAGTTCAACAATGCGCTGTGCGATAGCTAGTTCTGAAGCAATGGCGCCATGGAAGGCGACACTGAGGCCAATGGGAAGTTGCAGATCTTCGAAGCTGATGTTTGGCGTGTCAAACCACTCATCAATGAAGTTGTGGATGATTGTTACATCAAAGAGAGGTAGATCATTGAAGATTTCTGCTTCTTCTTTGCTCTTGATGAGTTGCTCAAGAGCGTCATCTGCAAGATCTTCATCACTTGAGAGATCAATGGCATCATTGCGCAGAATGGCAGCAGCTGTTAGCTCTTGGCCAGTGTGTGGCAGAGGCATCTTGACCTTCTGGGGCTTGGAGATGCGTGATAAATCTTCAGACTGCACACTGTCTTCAGGAGGTGCAGTTGCCAATGGCTTCGCTCGTGAGATTTTTGGTGAAGTG